>NW_024869171.1:0-8345 GCF_013358625.1 Macadamia integrifolia
TGTATCGGCGTATCGTACGTATCGTATCGTGTCGTACCGTATCGATACCGATACGTACGATATTCTACGATACGAACTTTTGAAAATATGAAAATTCCCGAGAGTATCGGTACGTATCGAAGGTATCGTGCAGTATGGAGCCATATCGTACCGTATCGGTACGATACAGCTACTTAAGTGTGAATTTTTTGTTGTTATACGGTACGATACGGCTACTTAAGTGTGAATTTTTTGTTGTTTGAAACAAACACTTCACACTCTCACCAACAGTTTTCTATATTTTGCTTCTTTCTTCCCCTTTGATTCACACACCTTTTTGGAGACTCAAATGGTAGATTGAAAGAAATATTGTGGAAGTGAATGGTTCAAAGAAGGAGAGAAACATAGTCCAAGAAGAACCTTGAAGGCTTGAACTTGAAAGTTGAAACATTTGAATAGTAAGTTCTTGAATCTTTACTCACTTTTTTCAACTTTAACCTTATATTTTCAAGTTTTTTTTATAAATCTAAGGTTCATCATACTTAGAATCACATTTTATGCATCATTATTATATGAAATCATTGGATTTATAAGGATTTACAAACTTTTTTCAAGAGAAAATGAGGGTTTCAATTTTTTTCAAATTTCTTAGATCTACTCATGCTCAATGGTTAAAAATGTTTAGATTTTTTATATGTTATGTAAAAACAAGTGCTCTACAACTTCCATGGAAATTTTTGATTTTTCTCAAAAAAAATATATTTTTTAAAATTTTTTATTCCGAAATTAATTAAAAAAAAAAGAAAAATCCCCAATTTTTTTTTTTAGAAAATTTAGTTCATTCAACTCTTAAAAATAATGTCATAACTTATAATTACTAAATACATGATTTCAAATGAAACCCACATTTTTTCCCCAAAAAAGTGAGGGTTTCAATTTTTTTTTTTTTATTTCTCAGATCTACTCAAATATATTGGTCCACATTTTGTTGATTTTTTATATGTTCTTTAAAAACATTTAATCTACAACTTCTATAAAAAAAATTTAATTTTTCTACAATGAATGGGAGACCCACTACCATAAATATTTCGACTAGGGTAAATATTGTGCCTATATTCGACAAGTGCAGAATATCATCATAGTTGCTCCTATTGAAGAAGAAGGTCCTAGCCAAGGATTTGAACCACCACGACACTCTTCACGGCACACATCACAGTGGCAATGGCAATGAGGAAAGAAAAAACTGTAAGAAACTCAAACCTCATCATTTTGAACATTTTCAACTCAATATATTTGTCTATCAATACGATACCCTCTACTTAAGTATTTATGCATTCTACATGTTATATATAGTTTTTTTTAACTTTTTTTTTTATGCAAAAGTGTATAAAAATGTGTTCCATATTCATTTATGTGCGTATCTTTAGCGTATCTCCGATACGATATGATACCCTCCGATACGTATCTTAATTTTGACCGACCGATATGATGACCGATACCGATACTTTAATCCTTGAACAATAGCAAATTTGGCCAAGGCTGCAAACTTGTAAAATTAATAGTAATGATCATCGGCAACTTCGCGTGATCATGCTATGTCTCTTGCTGTCAATTGGCATGTTCTACCTTCTCACTGAACTGTTTTTACTGGAATTTTATCTACATTTTAACAGTCTTATTTTTATGTTTGTTATCCTTTATAGTTTTGGTGCTTTTTTTTCAATTTTCTTTTTGAAAGTTATGGTAATAACTACTTAGTATCAACCCATGTCCTGTCCTGTGCTCCTAGTGCCTTGTTTTCAAGATTTACTGTCTTAAATCTGGTAATAATGATCTACTTTGTGCTGGGATGCGTTAAATCATGGTTTTCTGTTGTTGATCTGTGTATTCTACCTCCTGATGCTATCAGATGGATTACCTGTCAAATGTCAAGAACCCAATAAAGGATGAAAATGAAGGCAAGTATGTGACTGCTCAGTTGCCAGATGGTTCTTGAGAGGTATAATATGGGTGGGGTTTTGAATCATTCATGTTGATGAATTGGAGCATTAATGGTTGGAACTTCAAAACTTAATAATCTGGTACCACACATCAACTGCAGAATTTATTTTAGGCCCCATACCAAGTTGTTGGCCAGCTGTGCTTGATACCAAAAGTACTGAATTGGACTTGAGGGCATAGGGAAGGACTCAACTAGTATATGAAGACACCCAAAGTCCCAGAACCAATGTGAGATTCTTTCCAATACTCTCCCCTCACGCGTAGCCGGAATGAGCACATATCATGTTAGATTCCAACCCAAAAGTTCCAACCATTAGGTGAAAAGGATCAACTAAGGGCCCGTTTGATAACTTTTCTGCTGTTTCTGCTTCAAGAAACAACAGAAACATAGATTTTCGTTTCTAGAAACAGAAACGGAATTAAAGGTGTTTGATAAGTCATGTTTTTAGAAGTTGATGGTAACCAGTGAAATAATTGCCACAAGTCGTTTCCAGAAACGGCCCTATGTCGTTTCTTGAACCATAAATAAGTAAAAATTTCTATTTCTATTTCTAAAAATAAGTGAAACGAAACAGTTTTATCAAACGCTTTTTACTCCGTTTCTACTGTTTCTGAAAATAGAAACGGCAGAAACGCGTTTCTTGAAACGTTATCAAACAGGCCCTAAGTATGTGAACACCAAAAGTTAACCCAATACTTTTTTGGTTGGACCCTTCAACATGATATTACAGTTTAGGTCCTTTAGTCATCCTCTCTAAGTTGTCTTTCCACATATAAGGTATGCCAAAGTTACCTGTGACGAGTGTTGAGATGTTGAGAATTATAGAGTTATAGTCCTACATCGATTTGATCAGGTCCTTCAGGATTTAGAGTCAAATACTCTAGCATAAGCTTCTTGATCAGTAATAACTAAAATGAGATTCAGAGTGTGATTCACTGGATACCATGAGGAGGATATTTCTTGCCATTTTGATTAATTTGTGCCCAAAAGATTCAGCCATCCGTAATGAGCCAAACACATAGCCTGGTTATGTCAACAGACTTCGAATTGAAGCAAATGCATGGATTATCTTCTAGTTCTTGTAACCTTATTTTAATTTCTTTCTATTTTCATTCTAATCCCAACTCCATTAACCATGGTCGTATAGGAGCTTGGAACTAGGAGTAGCATCAAAGAACAATCGTCAGGGTAATAACAGATCTATGCAGCCACCTGAATATAACCCGGATTGTATATCAGAACAAAGCATGAGAAAAGTTCACAATCAGGGAATCAATTTATAAAACCAGCCAAATCAAAATTCCAGCTCAAATTTTATTTTCTCAACAACATAAACAAAACTAGAGAGGCAGAAGTATTTGAATTCTAAATTAAACAGAAAGAAAAACCAGGACTCTGTATCTGGGATTTCACACCCCCCCCCCCCTCTTTTAATTGGGAAATAGAATCAAAGTGGAATTGATAAATTACATTTGAGAGATTGTTTGATTTGAAACTTGAAATTCTGAACATTAAAATTAAATTGCTGTTCTTTACAGTTGAATCTTCAATCAATCAATCAATTATTTTGATGAATTTCTGGGAAGCCCATGTCTTCGCAACACCAGAGATCTTGCTTTCTTCAACATGGACTTGTCTGAGTCTTGGGGAGTTGAGAAGAAAGAACTCAACATTGTCAGCCTCAATCCTGCAACACTGCTTGATGTCGATGGTCTCCAAAAGCTTGCAGCTTTTGAACATGGAAAGCAGAGTAGCACCCGTAAGCCCTCTGCAACCTCTCAAATTTAAATCAACCAGATTCTTACAGGAGACGAGCATGGAAACGAGTTCCTTATCGCGTAACATTTCGTTATAGGACAAATCCAATTTACGAAGCTCCCTGAGGCTCTGACCCAAAGTGGTGAGCAGCCCAGGTTCTCTCTCGACGACGTCGCAGTTAATGAGAGCCAATTCTTCAAGCTCGGCGTTAACGGCGGAGCTCAGGGTCTTGAGTCCTTCACCGGTGACGAGGCAACAGCTCTGGAGGCGAAGGCTTACGAGTCCCCTGATATTCCGTGCAACAGCGGAGAGGTGTTCGTTGTCGAGGTCAAGAGGTAGACGAAGGTCGAGCTTCCGTAGAGTAGACCTGTACTGGCTCATGAAATGGTGGAGACCATCGCGGCTTCCCCCATCATACAAGAGGAGGGAGTGGAGCGAACCACAGTGTTCGGCTAATCGCAACAAAACCCCATCTGCGATACTCCTGCAAGTCCTGAGCTCCAATTCTTGGAGACGAGGCAAGCACCTAACGAAGGCAGAGGAGGAGGCGCCGTCACCGGTGCCTTCACAGCTGCGCAACTGCAATCTGCGGAGCTTGGTGCAGCTCCGCCACAGCCATCTGAAGCCTCGATCGCCGGCCTTGATTCCGGACAAGCAGAGGCTCTCCAAGGGCAATTCGTGATGGTCGGAATCGAATTGTAGCGTATCATCATAACCGATAGAGCCGCAGTCGACGAGGGAAAGGTCCTTAAGAGAGGGGAAGAAGGTGAGCCAGTGGAAAGAGAAGGGGCGGACAAAGGAGAGACTAAGCGAAGAGAGGTGCTCGCAGGAGGAAGAAAGAGAAAGGAGGGAAGAAGGGGAGACGGGGCCTGCCAAGAATCGGAGATGGCGTAGATGGCCACAATTGAAAGCAACCGCAAGGAGGAGGTGTTCCGACAACAGAGAAAAATGGGTTTCTTCACAACCCTCAGCAGCATCAGAGGAGATGGAGAAGAGGGGAGTGGACTTGTCAGGAGGAACGAGGACGACAGCAAGGGAAGAAAGACGAGGGTAACGGGAGAGGAAAGAGGAGAAGACAGAGAGAGAAGAAGGGCTCGCGGAGGGGAAACGAAGAGAAAGGGAAGACCTGCAGTTGCGGTGGAGGATCAACCAACGCTTACACACCAGAGGAACGGCTGAGGACGCCGACGACGGCAACCGTTGAAAAATTTCTTGCAGAAGCTCGTCGAACAACAAGCTCTCCATCCGTCCTGTGTCCTGTCCTATCTTATCAAAAAACCCTCTCAGCCTCTCGCATCACCCACCTACCACTCCACGCTCGTCTTCTAAAACACCATGGAAGGGGAGTCGGAACAGGTGGAGAGGCGAGAGGAAGGAGTAGTTTTAACGTTTCAGGCACAGGGAGAATCCTAGAAAGGAACGAAGGGGTGGTGGGAGAGGAACCCACGACAGAGCCTTACCAAGGTATCTCCACATTCAAGTTTCCTTCTGCGTCGTTAGCTTCAGCATCTCTTAGACTATTATATTCATCACCACATCTATTAGTTTCATCGTCACCATCTCCTTTCTTCCTTCCCTCTCTCTCTCTTCTTGCGATCCCAAATTACTTCCATGTTCGCGGTTTCTAGAGAGAGAGTCTGTAGAATCGTTATGTTCACTTTTTCTGTCTTCATCTCTGTATTCTCTATCCATTTCTGTCGAAAGACTATAAACCCAGCTCTTATCCACCACGCTTCAAGGGAAATTGACCGCACAACGCAAGAAATTTTTTGGGAATCTATTCTAAATTTTGAAATTTTTATTTTTAGAAATTATTATATTCACCAATACCTTCTACCCATTTTGGTCATTTTAACTCAAACAACAACTATTCACTCTTATCAGAAAAAAAAAATCACCTATGTGCATTTTTGTAGGGGTGTCAATTGGTCGGGCCGATTTGGTGGGCTTATACCCTTGGACCGTGACTTGCCTATTTAAGAAATGAATCAGCTTCGATCGATCTTGTGTCAGACTCACTTGGGCTCCGGGCTTTAATAGGGTTTTCTCCTAATCAGGCTATAATCGGACCTTAAACAGGATGATATACCAAAAAGCTTTAAATGGGCTTTAAACATCTTTAATTGTCTTATATTTAAGAAGTTTTAATATATTTTATTTGCATAATCAACAATTTAGAAAAAAATATTACACTTAATTAGATTTAAAAAATTGATAAAAATATCAATATATACTCTACTCTATCCAAAAAAAGCAAAATATACATATAAACAAGTTGGGCTAAACGTGTTGAACTTGTAATAGGTTGAGCCGGTTGGACGCCCATTGGTCATACCCCTTGCACCGTATCCTATCTATTTATAAACAGGTCAGACCTAAGCCCAACACGTTTAATAATCGATATGTGTCAAGCCGATCTTTAATAGATCAGGCTCAATCGGTCCAACCAATGCGGGCTTGGGATTGGCACCCCTATATCTTTGCCTTCAAATCAGTTCTATTTTACAATATATTTGATACAAGGCTTAAGCTATGTATGTCTTTTTCATCATTTATCCTAATTATAGATATGCCCCTAGGTTCTTTTAGATTCTTCAATTTAAATCAAATCACTCCTCTGAGCATCCAAGGGCCTCAATTAAACATAATCAGCATAACCGTAGACAACTTTTTTTTTTTTCCAAGCTAGACATTTTCCTAAATAACAATATAAACTTTTTAAAAATATTTAGAAGTCAATTTGTGAATGGTAAGTTATACAAGGAGAAAATTTCAATGCATATTGACCCTTATGATCGAGACAAAAAAAGTTTAACAAATTCTAAGGTTGCTCAATCTATAAAGTAATATGACCTTAATCATGTTCCATTTGACTTCACACACCGACTACGACTACATGTATTGAAAATATGATATAATACATACTAATACTTAAAATCATGCAGAAAGGAAACTTATTTTAACCACGTGACAAACTAAATTTCAAAAATTAAAAACTTCCAAAAAGGTATTGGATAATGTATCTATTGATGTCAATATTGGTATAGATCAGCATACTAGGCTGATTCAAGAATAGAATTAGACCTTTTTGGCCTCTCCCCACTCCACCCCACCCCAAAAAAGAAAAAGGAAAAGAAAAAAAACAAAAGCACATATCAGCTCATTATAGGGCATAGGTTCTAGTGAGTATTTAATACATCAATGGATATGAAGGTTAATGATTGATTCTGAGATTGAGATTTTACATATGATAAATCAAATCATTCCTTACATATCATACTGAATTACTCTTCCACACCTCCACATGACACAATTAGATATGCTTATCCACTTTTAATTTTTTGGTAGAATGTGCTAATCCACTTTTTTTTTCTTTCGGTAGAATGTGCTTATCCACTTACTAGTCCTGAGGAACTTTTACCCTAAACATTTTTCCTAATAATCATGGTTTTTTTTTTTTTTTTTCGGAAGGTGGGACACATTTTAGGTGAGCAATGCGTGTGATTTCACCTTGTCTTCTTGTAGGGCCAACGTACCCTCCAATTAGGGGTGTCAATCGGTCGGTTCAGCTCGGTTTTGGTCTGGGTTGAGTCGGTTTTGGTGTGGAAAAGTTGAAACTGAAACCGAACCAATAAGGAAATTCTGGTTTCGGTTTTGGTGTGGTTTGGTTTTGGTTTGTCTTCGGTTTCTTAAATCGATTTGTAACCGGGTTGGTTTTGGTTTTTGGTCCAGTTTGGATTCGACTTTCCATACAAATGTTTACAAAATTATGCAAATTTTGATTTTTTTAATGAATTTTGGAGTGTTTCGGTTTCTTACCAATTTGGTTTCAGTTTCGGTCCAGGTTTTGAGTCGGTTTCGGTTTGGTTTTGGGGTTGCAATACTCCAAACCGAACCGACCCAATAAGGCTTTGGTTCGGTTCGGTCCGTATTGTTATCGGTTTGGTCTGGATGATTTTATCGGTTCGGTTTAAGAATTGACACCCCTACCTCCAATTCTTAACAAAAATAAACCATTGACAATAGCTCCCAAGCAAATTCGAACTCTACATTCCCTCTTCTCTTCCCCTAACCATCATTTTATGGTTGGTTAATCATCTCCTTTCATGAAACTACCATTTCTTTTCATGTTATTCCTTAATGAAATTTTCTAGCAACTCCCACTAAATTAATTCAGCTTTTTAATTCTCTCCCTAACAACAATTACATCCTATAATCAATCCCATCCTATGGTTTGAAAATCAAATCAAATCACAAAATCAGAAGGATTTAAAAAAAAATAGATTTTAAACCACCAATCTTCTCACATAAACATTAAAAAATTAACACCAATGTATCTTTTCTTGAGCATCAACCAAGGAAAAAAAAAAAGAACAAGTTCCCAATTAAAAAGAGAAAGCAAAAGGAAGGACAAGAAATCACACCTGATGTATTAGTTCTCCCTAGATATTCAAAACATGAAATGAGATCCGGATTGGTCCTAGCTGATTCTAATAAGATTGATAATTGGCTTTGAAATCAATATATTCTTAGCATCTAAGGTTTTAATCATACAAAGATCAGATGAGTCAAAACGTCTGATTCTGATTCTTGAAACCGACCACTC
>NW_024869171.1:8401-9600 GCF_013358625.1 Macadamia integrifolia
CCCCCCCCCCCCCAAAAAAAAAAGAAAAAAATTACTGATAATTATTATGTTTTGGCCCAGGACGGCCTAAATTACAAGACCTTTAAATGAAGCCAGTTTGGGGAATAAAGCAACATATTTCGGCTGTTCTGGCTGGACTGCTGGAGGGCATACAGAATTCTAAAAATTAGTAATAAATGAATTTAGAAAAATGTCAAAACTTGCCTGATTTATGGGCAATTGAAGAGTCAATATCATTGCTCTACCAAAAAAATAAAAAGAAAGAGTCAATACAATTGCCTTCCTAGGGTGGCATGTCTTTCTAGATCAATTATCATGACCACTGTTAGTTAAAACGCATTTTAAACGCATTTAAAATGTGATTGTGTTTTTTTACCGTTTAAAACGTGTTTTCCCGTATGCTATTATACAATACGAGAAAAATGAAAACTACAAAAAAATCCATTTTAAACGTGTTTTAAATGTGTATCAGTTTTTTAAAGGGTAAAATAGGAATTTTATTAAAAAAAAAAATTAATTTAAAAAAAAAAAAAAAAAAACTTATTAGCAAAAGTGAAGAGTGAAGACAATATGGTACTTGGAAGACAATATGGTACTTGGTACTTGGTTTTTGGTTTTTAACTTCCATACTATCTATAGGAAAAAAAATCTCATCTTCTTATAGCCCATTGAGTAAGGAAAAGGAAAAGCTAAAGCTAGCAACATCTCATTTTCTTATAGCCCATGGGGCTATTTTATCTTGGGACTCCCAGAGCTTTTGAAACATTAGGTGCATGTATACAAGTAATAATCTCTCAAATTGCATGAATATACTATCGTTTTTTTTGTTTCGTTTTTTTGAAAACTACACATTTAATACTCGTACCATTCGTTTTCATCCGTTTGCCGTTCCTTTTTTTTTTACCGTACCGTTCATCGTTTTTATCTGTTTAAAACCCGTACCGTACGTTTCTGTTTTGTTGCCATTATCGTTTTAACTAACAGTGATCAAGGACTAACACATCTTTCAAACTATTAAAGAATCACTTTAAATGACTTCTTAGAATCCTAGGATTCCTAATGATTTAAAATTTAATGATGTAAATCCATGAATTAAATATAACTTGCAAGATTCATACCCTAGAATGAGCCTATGGTAGGATTTAAATACTCTCATGTGTTTAGAACATTATGATTTAGGAACCCTTTTTTTTTTTTTT
>NW_024869171.1:9620-23780 GCF_013358625.1 Macadamia integrifolia
GGGGGGTGGGGGGTGGGTTCTGGATTTGAGAACAATTACTCCATCTTATAAAGACTTTCTAACTTTTGTTTTAGTTAAAGAAAAAGAGAAGGTATACCATCGAAATCAGCTCTTTCATCAGCTGCATGCATCCATCACCTCCCAATCAAGTTTATATGACCTTTGCTCCAACTCCACTTTGAACATATATGCAGTGGATTCTCATCCAATTTTAGGGTTTCATCTCCGAAACTGCTTTTTTTAAAGACCTAAAGCTGTTTTAGATACAAAGAACTTATCATCTAAAACAGCACAGAAGGGTAGCAACAACAGTTGAACTGTCAACCATTGATTGCAAAGAGATGTACAAGTGTTTGACTTCTCAAGGAAATTGTGTCACCAATACTTCATGCAATATTCCTTAGGCATGCATATGCAAAAATCAATAAAATCCATGAAGATAGAGAAGTATAAAATGGGCAATTGACATTTACAGTTAGTTTCTCTGATTTTGGATACAAATGAATCGCACAGTTGCAGGAATTTGAAGAGTAAGTCAAATTTGTCCAACAATGCTAATATTGAAGCTCCAATAGAACCCACAAAATTTACTAATTATGTTATCAAGGAGTAAGTGTAAGAATCTTAACAACTTCCAACATCTGAAAGCTAATATGCTAATTGATATCTGCCAAAGACTTCACCTTAGCAGAAGAAGAAGAAACATCAAAAATAAGAAACATAAGAAGAATACATTTTTCTGACCATTGAGTGATTCTTGTTCTGTTCTCAATCTTCTTTCTTCCATGGTAAAAGAGAGGTTTTTCTTCAGGCAATGGACAAGCATTGCACCAAAGCACCCCAACTGGATGAAGAATCACTTTTCTCAATGAGTAACCATCAGTGTATCCATCAATTGAGGGTTGTGTCACAGTTCATCAAGCTTCTGCAAGTATCATACAAATCCGATACATGGCCACAAGTAAGGTTTCGTCCAACAACAGCTCAAAGGAGTGATATTACGGTGCATAAGGGTGCCTGTGGAGATGAATTCCAGACCGGTAGACCTCAAGATGATATATGGCTTTAGAAATCAATTCTTTCAAAGAAGGATTTTGAGAATTTACAGAACGAATTGCTCCCTCGAGAACAGTCAATGCCCTTGCTTGCTCCAGAGCTTCGCTGTTGCCCACATGCAAGGCGAGGTAACAGAGTAGAGTCAGTCCGTGATACTGAGACCATTCGTTGGCTCTCAACAATCTCATTAGAGGTGGGACACCGTCGTTCTCAATGATTGTCTTGGAATGTTCCACACAGAGGAAATTCTCAGGACAGGCGAACTTCCCCAGTGCAAAGGCGGCTTCTGTGGCAACATCGGGGTTCTTGTTGCTGAGCTGCTTCACCAGGAGACCAAGGACTCGGGTTTCTCGGGCAGGGAAGATGCGAGCCAATGACCCAATCGATTTTATAGCCGCAATTTGTAGCAATGGATTGCTTACCTCTCGAATCACTCTCAGAAGCTCTTCCACAATCGCCTTCGCCGGAGGAGAATTGGTCTTGAAAGCTGCGTGCCTAAGCTCAGCATTGGATTCGGCGGCAGCGGTTATCTCCGTGACCGTCATGAGGCAATGGTTCTGCAACTCCCCCTGTTCCTTCTCAATGAGCTTCGCAAGGCAGAGCAGCCCTTTGGTCTCTGTAATCCTCCGGCTATTGGATACACTTCCCTTGGAAAGTAACCACAGCGCCACGGCGCAACTAATCTTGAGCTGGAGCTTCACCTCCGGATTCTCATTCTCGCTGTCTTTCCTGTGATACCCGTACCGACCAATGGCGTCCGAATAGTACAAAGAAGAAGAAGAGCTCGAGCGCGAGTCCGTGGAATGGTTCTGCTTCTGCTTCTTCGCAGTGATAGTGATGGTGGATGTCTTCTTCCCCATCTGCTTATGGTCTTGAACAATAGAATGAATGCTGGGCTTTCCGTGGTTGTGTTGGTCCAGGAACACATCGATGGACAGTAAGGAGACAAGAGGCCTAATGGCATTCTCCCTAGCGAACTCTTCCTGAGCAATGGGGTCGTGCTCTGCCATCCTGGCCACTAAATCGGCAACCCCAAGCTGAACCTTCATGGAGGAATCGAAGAGGACCTGCACAATCACCGGAATCCCCTGCTCTCTGGCGATGACACGGACCCTTTCCTGGTCGGTCGCGAGGTTAAGCAACGCAGTAGCAGCGGCAATTTGGGAATCGGGAGACGCGCCTTCCTTCAAGAGCTTCAGGAGCGGAGGGACGCCGCCCTCCTCAACGATGATCTTCTTATTGCGTTCGTTGTCGAGGGCGAGTGAGGCGAGCTCGATGGCGGCCTCGACACGATCGGGCAAGGGACCCATTTGGATAGAAGCTATGAAGGACCAAACCCAGGGGATAATTGGGTCGTTGTTAGCAAAAGGGGGGAGGGATACCTGGATGCCTCCGGAGGTGACGGAATCGAAGATACTGAGAACCCACTTCATGTCGCCCATGGAAGCGTCAAGCAGGTTGAAGGCCTTGCGGAAGTCAGTAGCGCTGGTGATTGTGACGACGCAGCGGAGGAGACCACTGTGCTTACACTTGCGGATAAGGGTTAGGGTTCGGTCCAGGTTCTTAGCGACATCGGCAACGATGCAGCGGACGGGGCGCTCGTAGAGAGAAGGGGTTGAGGTAACAAATCGGACAGCGAAGCGGAGCATTTGAGAGAGACGCTCCACCTGTCTACCCACTTCAGAGCACTCCACCTTAAAGGACTCAGCTTCCTCCACAGCCTTGCGTATTTGCTCCGCCAGTAGAATTGGTAAAGACAGTTCTTCCTCTACACTCTTCTCCTCCGCCATCGCCGATGGATCGACCCTCCAATCACTAATTCCTCCTCCTCCTCCTTGGACAATTCTATCTGGTGAGAGGCGGGGGATTCTGAGTCTGGTTCTGCCGTTGTGGTCTGATTATGGTGAGTGAAGAGTTAAGAGTTGGGAGTTGGTCTTCGTCTTCCTGGTCTGCGTAGTCTTTGTCCCTACTCCTCACCGGCGTTTTCTTTCTTGATTGTTCTATTTCGCTTTCGGAAAAAAACGATGGTCCGGTGAGAGGTTGAAACTTCCATCCTCCTAAACAGGGAGGAAAGTAGTACGGCCAAAAGGATGAAAATAGCATGTTATCGTTGGTCATGCAAGTTGTATATAATAGAACAAGCTTTCTTTTTAGGCGTTTTAGAGGAGTCCAATAGCGTTGTTCTATTTTCGTTAACTCTAATAACACGCCCTCGTTCCGATGTTACAAAAATTCCCACAATTAAGATAATGGGACCAACGAAGCAGCCCCGCAACAACGCTTGGAACGCTGAGAGTGTCAGACGGGAGAGTCAATGAAAGCGTATGAGGAAATATTTATAAAAGAATCATTTTCTCATTTCATAGAGGGTGGAAAAATTATTTTGTCCCATCCCCATATTATATGTTTAATTACAGGGAAATATTTTTTTAAAATAAAATAATGATGAAAATTGGGCAAAGGGTTCAACTAATGGGGGTTGAGATGGGAGGGGCAAGGAGAACTTTTCCAATGTGGTAAAAGAGACTGGCACAAAAAATTTGGACCAATTGAAAAATAGATCACATCGGATCAATCACTATTTAGAATGAGTTGGCAAGGGACCTTTGCTTTAAGAAGCGTATGATTTTGAGTTCGACTCCTCTTACCTCCGTGGGCCACTCATATAAGGTGGTGAATGTTTTTTATTGCTTTTAGTGAAAGTTGTATGGTTTTCATTCAACCCTTGATATGACCCAGTCTATGCGGTTGTAGAGTCAGTATGGGCTTAAGGGATTAGTCAGGCCGAAGGCCTGAATACCCATAGTTAGCAAAAAAAAAAAATATATATATATATATAATATTTAGAACAAAAATCATACCAATTTAATCGATATAAAAAAAAAAATTAATCGTTTAGTATAAAGTTATGAATAAGTGAAATTGATTATCCATTGATTTCCATATTAGTGACAAAATTTCTAAATGTTAAGGGGTTGTTAAAATCAATGAGTATGAGGCTTCCATTGATTCATTGTTCTATGTATAACTTTAGTGGGATAGTTATATGAATGATTTGATACTTAGGCTCCGTTTGGTTGCAATGGTAATTTAAAAAAAAGGGAAGTGAAATTTTCATACTTTAAAGAAAAATGTTTATAATCATTACCATATGTGATTATATAAAATACTTAATTTTTTTAACCATAGTTAGTAATGATATATTTTACATGTAATTTTCATTTTACATATTATAGTGAAGGGTTGTGAATCCAAAGTGAAGTGAAATTTTATAACCAAATATGGAATGATTTGAAATTAATCTTAAAGTCATATGGGCAATGATTATATATAATTCTTTTTTAACTATGAAAATTTTACTTCCCCTTACAACCAAACATAGCCTTAGGCAGGGGTGTCAACCGATCGGACTGGGTCGGTCTTGATCGGGCCTAATAGGGATTGACCACTTGAAAACCTTGCACCGCGAATGCCCGTTTAAGTAAACGGGCCTAGCTTTGGGGGCATGGTACGGTTTATTATCAGGTAGGTCAGTGTTGGGCTTTAATCGGACTACCTTAAACGGGCCTTAATCGGGCTATAGACCAATTTAAGTCTAAACGAGCTCTAAATGTGTCTACCTTAAAATTATTTTCTTAAGTAGGTTGAAAGCCCATAATTGTTCAATTTGAACATTAAATCACAATAGTTTTATACAAAAAATAATCATATTAGAAGGTGACCCAAATATTTAATAAAGAAGATAAATGATTTGAGATTATGATTGTTTTTAATAAAGGGGGTCAGGCTAGGTTGGGCTGCATTGAGTTGGTTTAGGTCGGACTTCTAATTGGTCGGTTCAATCGAGCGCCCAACGGGCTAGTTACTTACACCTTGAAGGCCCCTTTAATAAATGTGTCGGGTTCAAGCCCGACATGTTTATTAATCGAGCCGGTCTAGATCGGACCATAAACTTGTTAGATTCAATCGGGCCAACCAGTGCAGACTCAGAATTAACACCCCCTACGGGTGTCCCTAATACAAATGCACCTTTCTTTCTTGCTCCTCTACAGCCTGGTGCGATGTACAACGCACATTCAATGATTGTGAGCACTCAGATACACAACCCAACAGACTGGCAACCATCCCAAAAAATTGTGTCAAAAGGAGCCCCATGCCCTTCTCTGTTTTCTAGTTCTCTCTTCTTCACATGGAATGACCTCATCTAATTGCCTAGAAAACCGTTTTATTGTTTCTCATTGGTGCGCTATGAAAACCTTTTCCCAATCAGCCCCTTTTGTTTTTTTTTCTTTTGGTAATCTCCCAATCAGCCTTCAACCAAGCATTCTAAGTGTATAAAAAAAACAGAAGGCATTATCTAATAACTTACCTTGTGGGTGGGAATCGGTCGGGAATCAGCTTCAACCCTAAAACGCAGTTTCGCTTCTTCAAACCGTGGTTGTGGTGGTGGTTTTGGTTTTGGTTATGGGCCTTTGGCCGTGCAGCTCTCTCTCTCTGCTTTTGAAACTTTAGAGAATCATTCTCTTCCCTGGCTCCCTCTTATCTCTTTATTTTTAATTCGTTTTTTCCTTAATTTCTGTGTTTCTTTCTTCATTGCTTTCTCCAGAAGAAACACCGAAACCTTCAATACAGTCGTAGAAGCCCTTGAATCTCTCACTTCTTACTTTTCCTACTTATTACTTTCATTGCCTTTTGGGCTAATACCAAACCCTTTCAATACAATCTTAAAAGTCCTAAAATCTCTAATTTCTCTAGTTTGTGGTGGTTACCTGCAGCGAAGGGAATCTGGGCTAAGAGTTTATTATTTAGAAGAAGTAATTTCTTGTATTCCTATGTGAGATATGATCTTTAATGGAAGGAGGACTTCAAGGACTCTCTAACGTGTTCTTCCCTTAAACCAATTCTATCAATCGTCCATAAACCCAATTCTATTAATTTTTTAAGAACTTTGAATCATAAACAAGCTCTCTACGGCTGATCAAAGGAACTTACTAGGATTAGAAATCACGAAAATTCAATTTCTTCCAAGTGGAATTTTAAGAGAGAGAGAGAGAGAGTTTCTCCTGCAACAGAACTGGAGTACAAGTTAAATTGAGAATGTAGAGTGGGAGGTTGGAGGGGATGGTATTTTGGTACTTTAAAATACTAGGGGAGAAGGTAAGAGTTCACCTTGGGAATCAGATGGATCCCGCTCCTCAATGGAAGCGCACATCCAAAGGATAAGAGCACCTGGCACTCATCCAAGGTGCTTCTGACCGTGAGATGTGCATGGGACACAGTGTCAGCCCTAGAGGAAAGCCCCACGCAAACCAGATGCTAAAGTTTGAGTGGGAGATTTTGCGTAAATGCAGCTTTACTGAGGGTGTTAATCGCTTCAGTTATCGTGTATATGGATTGGTTTGGTTTGGTTTGGTTCATATCTATTTGGGCGAGTGGTAGCAGGACGTACGTATTGCAATCTTATTTTCACTTTCTTTTAATATTAACCATCCATTTAAGTTTAGATTAATCTAAACCATCAATTAGTTTTTTATATTGTAACTGATTCCTAGTTTTTAGGGTGGAGAGATGATGATGTGGTTACTTAACTTGTCTAATATTTTTTTATATAAATAAATAAATAAAAAATAAAAATCTAATATAAGCGGACTCCTCATTCGATTTTGTTGGGAAATCTTAATTCTCTCTCTCTCTCTCTCCTTGCTTTTTCTTCAACGTTGTTCCTTCTTTCTACAGCCACTATCATCATCATCATCTCTCTCTCTCTCTCTCTCTCAAAATAGAATGAGATAAGAAAAAAATCAACATAACTATTTTCAGGCACTGAGCATATGAGAGACTTGGCCACATATATCCAAATACTATGTTTACATATTAATCATCAAGGAAGAGATTTGGACAGTAAAGTTTGCATGCATGGCAAAAGACAAATTTGAATTTATAAAGTAAACAAAGCTGTTGAATATCTAAGATTTTATTATTACTTATTGGGTAGATATTATTAACCTATGAGAATTTACCATGGATGCAAATCTTCACTGAAATTGGTAAACAAAACTTCAACTAGACTGGAGAGCGGTGAAAAAGGAAGAAGAAAGAAGGAACAACCGTGAAGAAGCAAGGAGAGAGAAAAAGAGAGGATTGAGATTTCTAAGCGGAATGAAAGGAGGATTCCGCTTATATTGGGATTTTTATTATTTATTTATTTAAATATTAATAATATTAAACAGAGTTGTAACTGTTTACAACTCTGTTAGCAGGATTAACATATTTAACACGTGTCAATCATATCACTTACGCATTCTTATTCTTTTGCACGTACCCCGACCATTTTGCCAATTTATTTAGCTGAAATAAAAACTGAATCATTTATTAAACGGTTGCACTTTTTGATGCACTTTTTGAAATCAGGAAATCAAAACTGAATCATTTATTAAATGGTTGCACTTTTTGAAATCAGAACTGTTCAGTAAATCAGTTTCATGATTTTTAAACAGTGTCGTTTTCATGGTTTTGATCGCTAGCTTATTCACATGCTTACTGAAATTTGCTTTTGTTGATGAACGCTTCAATCTTATATCAAATTAAATGAGAGATGCTATACAGGTTAAACCCTGGAAGAACTCAACCCCCATAAATCGGCTTACAAGCTGAGAGGACCTAAGACCATATCAATCCACATCAATTCCCATAGAAAATCGATATGGGATCAGCCCCCATAAGCTGATATGGGATCGTAACATACCACCACGCTTCCAAACCTGATGTCCACGGTAGCCTACTCTGGATCAGATAACCCTTTCTAGGCTGCTCTCACTTTGCTCTAGGGTTTTTGCCTGGCGGCAGGTAGCCTTTTCCCAGTGGTTCTCACTCTAGCACCAAGTCGCCACATGTAAATGGTTTGGTTTTCACGGTGTCAATTCGGTTTGAAATCAATAGGTTAAATGATTAAAATCGAATCAACCCATTTAACTAACCGATCTTAAACTTGAAACTAGAATCAAACCATTTACTAAACAATTTTATGATTTCGATGTAAACGACAAATTCACATCCTTAAGTTTTATAAAGAGAAAAAAGGAAAAAACTTTGAATAAACCAGTATAGGGTAAGCATGGGCTATGGAGTGATAGAGACGTTTGGAAAGAATTTTTTTTTTTTTTTGATAAACGATTGAAAGAAGTTGGATTACCTGTTTTCCTATTTAATTGGGAAAATTTTAAATACAAGACACGTTAGGTTTTGTACATAAAATAAATTTTAGAAAGATTGAAAAAAATATATATTACAAGACAATACCAGCGAAATGAACCAATGCCCATCTTTTATGTTTTTATTAGGTAAATGGCCCAACTTTATTAGGGCTTGGCGCGACTTATACGAACAATATTTCTATGAAAAGATGGGGGATTGGTGATACGTATACGATCCCATCATGTATACATTTTATTTATTTATTTTTTTAATCATTTTTTGATTGCTAAAATCCCCAACCGAGGAAAGAGGAATTTTATTCAATAGTAAACGTGTACAAGTCATGGATAGAGAATGAGAAATCCCTAAAATCTACGGATTGAAATTGGGTCATGCTGTTGTTCATTTCGTATTTATTACGAAAAAGAATTAATCTAAATTGATATGATTTTTAGAAAGTATGGTGGGTCATCACCGCGTGGTCGACAATAAAAAACAAAAACACTGTCGTGTAAGCGTGTTTGTGGTTATCTCTTTGCAATGTTTTTGGCATCTCAAACATTTGCGGGATTTTACCATTTCCCTACCTACCCCTATTCAAAAAAATAAAAAATAAAAAAGCTTGCTGAGATAAGTGGATAACTTTATCACTTTCCTTTGAGAAATGTCTGCCTGGACGTTTAGCTTTTACGCCAGCAGCTGGTGTTAATTCTTAAAAATCGAACCACTAAAATCGTCTCAGACCGAGTCAATTGAATCCATACTAAATCAAATTGAAGGTTTATTGAGCCGGTTTCAGTTTGGGATATTGTAACATCTAATAAATCAAATGAACCCGAAATCAAATTGGAATTGACTCAAAACTTGGATTGAAATCAAAATCAAACCGGTAAGAAACCAAAATAGTCCAAAATTCATTAAAACCCCAAGTTTTGTATAAGTTATGGAAAATCAAACTCAAACCGGTTAAAAAACCAAAATCAACCTGATTAATAACCAATACAAGAAATTGAAGCCAAACCGAAACTAAACCACACCGGAATTTCCTTATTTAATTTTTATTTTGGTTTCACCATTCCTACACCGAAATTAATTCAACCCAGACCAAAACCGGCCAAACCAACCCATTGACACCTCTGGTTTGATGTTTAGGTTGATACCTGTTTGTTACATGGTACAGACATGGGGTTATAATTGTCAAAATACCCTATGTTATCAATATCTTTGAGGACAAACTATGAGATACGAATGATGCACCATATTCAATCTAATACTGATACTTGATATTGATCTAATGACAATGAAAATCATCCCTATTGATTGAACTGATAGACAGGTGATCATCGGCCCTCCATTGCCAGTGTAGCCTACACTACTAGTCGGAAACTAACCCCTCTCTTTTTTTGAGATCTGACTCCTCTCCTTAACATCTATCCCTAGTTATTTAATTCTCCAAATTATTTGCGAATAATTCGGTCGAACAGAATTTTACGAATACTTCGGTCCAAATCCAAATCAAATCAAAAATTCTGAAAAAAATATCGACTTTATAATTTTTTTTTTTTTAAGTCACCAAGAATTTGGTCGAATCGAATTTTATACGAATTATAACTGAATTTCATCCCATGTAAAAAAAAAAAAACTTTACTTTGAATAAGTCAATAAGCCTTAGAAATAGTGTGATTATTATGCATTTATTATCTCATTGTTACTTTACTTCTTGTTCTTAATAGAAACCAAGAAATCTTATCTTTCCTGAGGTATTTCACTTTTACCAAAAAAAAAAAAATCTCACCCCATTTTGGTTTGAGTCATTTGACTAAGTCATACAGTCGTTACTCTCTCTCTCTCTGTCTCTCTCTCTCTTCTTTAAAGTGAACATGCATGGTGGGTGACGTGGGTCCAGTTGAATTTGTCCTCAATCCCCCCTCTCAGTCTCTCTCTCTCTCTCTCTCTCTCTCTCTCTCTTTGATTCAATTATTTGAGTAATAAGAAATGAGTTTAGAAAAAAAAAAATGAGCTAAATATATCATTTTTATCTTTATAATTTAAAATTAAAATTTTTATATCGTTTGTATGTTATGTACATATGATAATTGATAGATAATATGAAACAAGTATTACAAATATTAAAAATAACGTCCAAATTTTTTGTCCACTTTTTATTTTTGTAAACGAATAATTCTCGAATCTGAATCCGAACCCGAATTTTATTAGCACCGTTTTTTTGATTGATATTTTGACCGAATCGTTGAATTGATAAAGCAAATTATTCTAAATAGTTCTTCATTTGAATAATTCTCGAATCTGAATTAAATAACTATGCACCTATCTCCCAGGTCTTGTCTATAGCTACCTAGGCAGCAGCACATGGCAAGACGATGATCCAACGATTTTTTACACCTCATTTTCTGAGCCTTTGTTAGTGCCTCGTTTTTTGCGCTTTCTCAAACCGTTGAATCATCCTCTTACCATGTGTCGCTCGTCTAGATTAATATGGACCAATCTGAGTTATGGGCACTAAGAAGATAAGCCAAATGACTTTTTTCGTTATTTTCTATTTTCCTATTTTAGTAAAACAACAACTCTCTCTAACTCTTCGCCCAAAAAAAAAAAAAACTCCCTCTGACCAAACCAACAAAAAAAAATTAATAATAATAATTAAACCAATCATGGTCGGGGCCTCGGGGGCTACATGGGAATAAAAGAATGGAATGGGATGGTATTACGTAGCTGTGTACGGTCCAGAGTTAAGTGCCGAATAAAAATCAATCATTAATGAACTTCTAATAGGACTCAATCTTTCGTGTTTTGTTCTTATTTCTGTCTCTCTCTCTTTCTTCATCTGTTCCATATAAATACTACTACGACCCACCTAGGCACCTACAAGATTGAAGAAGACGGCACCTACAAGACTGATCATCAAAGGAAGGGAAGATGGCTAGTGCAATGGTCAGTCATGAAGGCAATTTTGATGTGCTGGATATATCAAGAAGATCAGAGAAGGAAGGGTTGAGTCGTGCAATGATGGAGATACAAAGAAGAAGATCAGAGGAGAAGGAGAGGGAGAAGGAGGAGATGAGTCATGCGGAGATATCAGAGGAGGACGAGTGGATGAGTGATGCAATGATGGGTGATGGTAACGAAGAGAATAAGAGAAATATAGATCTGATGAAAATACCAACTGGGTTCAGATTCGCTCCTACAGATCTAGAGTTTGTCAAATATTATCTCACACCGAAGGTCTTGGGTAAACCACTTCCACCCAATAACATTGACCATATGGATGAAACTGAGCTTTACAGCAAACCTCCAGACGACCTAGGTAAGTTGGTCAAATTTTTTGTTTCAGGAGAATGTAATTTGAGAAAATTTTTAAATAATAATAATAATAATAAATAAATAAATAAATAAAATGAACAATTTGTTTTATATGCTTATATGTTTATTGGGAATTTTAGATTTTTTTTTTTACACAATTATCTGCATTTGCACTTAACTGTGAGCTCATTGTTGCTTTTGCTCCTTTTCCTGGTTTCATTGTTTGAAACCATATGTTAATGTGTTTATATCTGGTTTATATTTTTACACAATTATATGCATTAAAGACTTCATGATTAACTTTTGAATGTCACTGTATATGTTTTTTTAGTTTCTTCTTTAAAGGAAAGAAAAAATTTATTAAATAAAAATGTTATTTGCATCCACTATAGTACCAATTTTCAAAAATTTACTATCTTTTTTTGCATAACAAGGTAAGCAATATGCTTAAACAAAAACACGATGTCACCACATCATTTGTGGTGAGGGTGCTGGTTTTCAGTTTCTGGTTCTTTGCAATAAATTGATACTCAAGTAGTGTCCCCTTCTCTTTTCACTCAAGTGTGGATTGATGCTAGGTTTTACGGCTTTTTAAAGAGGAATATCTAGGTTGAGCTGATTAGGAGGATAGGGACCACATTTTATTTAAGTGTCGTTTCGCCATTACCACTGATCAAATTTGGAGGGAAATGAACTTTCTGAAGAAAGTTCAATATTGGCCCAACAGTGTCATAGATATCCATTCGGAGGTTGACGATCGGTGTTGTGGAGTGACTACTAAGGGGAAAGGAACCCTTAAAATTGTTTGATGACTTTCTATAAGCTTGGATTGCCTACTTCTTTGATTCTTTGTAAAGTTTGCTTTGCCTCCCTTTGTTTCCATTCGTGCTTCCCCATGGTGCAAAGAAGCTCTAGTCTTGGTTAGCCATTGATGCTTCTCCCCCTCCTGGGTTTTGCTTTTGTTTGGGAGGAGGAGCTGCCCTTCATTAGTTTGTAATTTCTTTCTTTCCTTCTAATAAGGTGCAAGTATTTTCTCTCTGAGAGAGCCCTTGCGCCTAGATATAGGGCATGGCCATCATTGCACATGTGTTTGTGGCACAAGGGTCTCTCTAAGACAAAAAATTATCCCTCTACCCCATTGGCCTCTGTCAAACAACAGGGATTTACCATATATATATATATATATATATATATCCATTATATGTTTTCTTTTGGGAATGTCTGGATAACACATTTTTTTTTTCCATGGTAAAAGTGAGCTTAAAACTTCATCTTCATTTATTTGCCTTTGTCTTATTCCGAAAGTATTTAATGTAATTTTTGAAAACCCTTTTTTACACCTGTATTAAGTAATGCATTAAATAACTTTTAGAAATAAAACAAGGAACAAAAAATTCATAGTTGTGTTGAACCTTGAAGGTTTGAAGGAGAAGATCAAAAGTCTTATTCCGAAAGTATTTAATGTAATTTTTGAAAACCTTTTTTTTTACATCTGTATCAAGTAATGCATTAAATAACTTTTGAGAATAAATCAAAAAGCAAAAAATTCATAGTTGTGTTGAACTTTCAAGGTTGAAGGGGAAGATCAAAAGTCTTAGCCCGAAAGTATTTAATGTAGTTTTTGAAAACCTTTTTTTTACACATGTATTAAGTAATATATTAAATAACTTTTAGAAATAAAACAAAGAGCAAAAAAATTCATAATTGTGTTGAACCTTGAAGGTTGGAGAAGATCAAAACCTCAATGTCAATATTTAAAACTTTTTTTGTTTTTTTTGGCGTTGTTGTAAATTTAGTATGTCAAGTTGGAAAATGGTTTGATTTTATATCCATTTTGCAAATTGGTAGTTACATTCCCCCGCACTTTTCTCCTCAGGTTTTCAACCGAGTTCTATTCATTTTGCCAGTCTATGATCTCCCAATAACTCAACTTATTTGTTCCAAGGTATGCACTGACATGGTGTAAGTCGACTAACATAAAGTCCCCCTTAACTTTATTACAGATTTTGGTTCTTGGGATGGAAAGGAATGCTTTTTCTTTACCCGTCAAGATGGATCTTCTTATGATGGATTGGTATCAATTCACATTGTGGGAAATGGAATAGGTTTCTGGAAATTTATTGGAAAAGAAAAATTTTACTGTAATTGTCATGGAAACAAGTTTGCCAAGTTTGCCAAGTTTGCTTTCAAGAGCCGCTGGACTTACTACAATGGAACACCACAGAAAAGGAGAAAAACAAAATGGTTTATGACTCAGTATCAATTTCAAATGAAAGACGAGGTAAATATAAGTGCCTTTTTTTAATCTGTGGTACACAGATTTGTGATCCTTCTTCTGAGATTGCTTCCGTTATTTTATGTAGAAGGACGAGGACAAGGACGACAGTGAATGGGTCGTCGGAAGGATGAAAAAAGGCTCGAATTACAGGAGTTTATTTCAGTAGCAGTTTTGCATCTACAGAGTGTATTTTGATCTCAATTGTTGCTAGGTTTACTAATAAAAGAAGGAAACAAGATGATCACCAAGCACCCAAAAGAAGAAAGATTAGAAATAGAAATTGGTGGGATTATATTCTTTATTTTTTATAG
>NW_024869171.1:24221-32920 GCF_013358625.1 Macadamia integrifolia
CTTATGCCTTATCGAGTATGTTATCCTATTTTCAAATTGATTTATTCTACAGCAGCAAATGACCTAGTCACAATAGGAGTTTCAACAAAACGAATTTAAAAGAGTCAAGAGAACAAAGAACAGTCCAAATGGAGTCCTTTTTTAGGATCTTTGAGTATTAACTATTCCACCCATATGGAATCCCCCTTCGCCACAAACCTTTAAATGAGCTCGATTAGCACAAAATTATTTATATCTTCAACTTTTCTAATACCAAGACCACCAGCTCCTCCTTTAGGAGTTAGATGGACGCCCAACTACCAATGTGGCAGAATTTTAAGCTCTCCTAATTTTTCCATAAAAGGAGCACATCAAGGATTCAATTTTTTTATGACGCAATTTGGAATCCAGAAAACCCAGGAAAAACAAAATAAAGGTACTTACTCATATCACACAATTGTAAGTATTATATAGCTCAATTATCATAGTATTCAAACTTAAGTATACCAAGCCAACAAAATCAACAAGAAGAGATAACAATCAGGTTTATAACCAATAGAAAGAAAAAAGATTAATATTAATCCCTCAGAAGAGATAACAGTTAGGTTTATAACCAATTAGAAAGAAAAAAGATTAATAGTAATCCCTCTGTCTATTTTGCCTATTATTTCAGATATTAGACATGTTGCCTCGTATTTTCTCAAATGTACTTTTGAGTTTATTCCTAGGAAATCCAATTTGTTTGTCAACAACCTAGCTTAGAAGACCGTGTCATTGCAATGTATGACAGTGTGGCCAAAGTCTACTCCGTGGTTGAGTGAGTCTTGCAGTTATCAATAGATATTTTTTTATCAAATCAAAATAAAAAATGTATAGTCCATAATCTTTGAAATGATTTTATATTTCTCTAGTGGAACTAGAAGGAGGAACTAATCGCTTCTAAAAGGGTTTAGAATGAGTTTTAAAACTAACTTCAAACTCTTGTATATTCATTTTTCATACTCAAGTAAATTTTGCTTCCCTCAAAGATAGACACCCTTGTATAAAGTCATAACTCACTTCTATGATGTTTCATTCTATTATTTTTGTTTGAAATGTTATTCAAAATCCCTTTCACTTTGGTATCATTTATGTTTTTGTTTGACCTATTCAAATAGTAATAAAAAAAATTGTTCATGAAAACTATTTTCGATCAAAAAATAAAAATTGTTTGGTAAGCATTAGACATAATAGAGTATGAAATGAGAAATGGCCCGGTTAGATGCAAATAGTTTTTAGAATATTTTTTAGAAAGGGAAATTTACACCGCCACCCCCTAGAGAATGCCACTGCTAGATAGACACCTCTTACATAATACCAAATTATGCTCGCACCCCCTACCGTCAGTAGTCTCTGTTAAGTGAGGATTTTAATTGACATTATTTTCCTTTTATTTAAAACACATAAAGTCAATCCCATTTTACCCTAACACTTCACCTTCACCTTAACCTTCACCTGCACCGTGGAAAACAGAGGAGGACGAGCTTTACGAGTTGGGAAAGAAAATATTACTTGTCATAGCCAACTCGCCACCAACGCCCCAATACCTCGATCTTCTCCCCCACTGGTGGTGTTCAAAGAGGATACCCAATGGATTTTCTAGTTCTTTTTCCGTGACTGAAAATCTCCCTTTTTTTTTTAACTTTTTTCTTTCTTCTTCTTTAAATCTATGTGTATATGATATGAACTGTTCAAATCAAATAAAAAAACCACAAAAAATGGAATACGATGGAAACTGAACTGTGAACGGTAAGAAATCTGAATAACTTTTCAGAAACCTTGGTATCCGGATTTCTATGTAAAGAGAAAGATGATGAAAGAAGAGGCTGCAACCCCAAAAGAATGAAAGAATATAAGGCCTACCAGAAAAACATCATCGGATTCCAAATTTCGCCAGAGGACTGACACCATGCATGGAAACCAAGAGAGATACTTGCTCGAATTTGTAACTGAAATTTTGGCAAACAGAGCTGACCCAGCATAGGTATCTCTCTAATGGTGGCATTCTCTGGAGTGACGCTATATATTTCCCTAACAAAGGGCCAAAAATTAGTATTAAAGTTAGTCTTATATATAGTTTAAGTAGTAGGTGAAGTGATTCCACCTTTAGTCATATTCTTTCTCAATTCCTCCATGAAACACTACACTCTGTTACTCTGTTCTATCTGATCAAATATAACTGAAGATAGAAGAAATCAATGTCAAATTTTCTTTTAATCCAGAGCAAAGACGCATTCGTGAAGCACCTCAGCACAGATTCAATCTACAGAAAGAAATGGAACAAACATGGAAAAATCCTACTTACCTCGTTCAACCAGAAATCTTCATTGGCCATGTTAGTGATCACATTCCCAGTCCAGCTATGAGCGAACTCATGGCCCACCACCTGTGTAACGCTTGCATCCCCCTTGATTACCGTCGATGTCAAAGAAATAAAAAACCATTCTTGGATTCTCCATGCCTCTAAGGAAAGCTCGGCGGTTACACAAGTAGGTAGAACCTCTCCCACTTGTCAGGCTCGAAAAGCTTCTGCCCCTGCTAATCATGTCCTCTGTCCCCCGCGAACTCCCTCGCAGCCGCGTCCAGAACTGCAGCCACTGATTCGGCATAGAACCTCTTCTGGGCTCAACGTCTCTTCCTGCCTTCTGATGGAGAACTAGGTTTTGGGGGACGACGGAGGAAATTGAGAGAGAGATTGGAAGGCTAAAGAAAGCCAAGCCCTGAATGGTGGAAGAGGCGATTTCACAAAAGAAAGAAAGGGAGAGGTGGATGAGAGGGATCGGTGAAGTAATGCGGATTGACGGGTGCGATTGAAGAAGACAATAAAACATTGAATTAGGGTTTGTGTTTCGAATTGGGGAAAAGAACTAGGAAGGCTTTAAGAAAGCGCGGGGTTTTGAGCGGGTGGGGTTGCAGGAAGAGGAAGAAGAGGAAGAGCGGGAGCGGGTGCGGGTGCGGGGGCGGGGGCGGGGGCGGGGGGCTGGGTCTTGCATTTCTAGTAAAATTTCTCTTTTTTTTTTTGGGTAAAATCAAATTTCTCTTTTACCATAAGATAGAGAAGGAGAAATACGTTTTAATCTCATTATGAATTTTATTTTATTTTTTTCTGAATTTATATTAGAAGAAATTGTACTTCCCTCTCCTATATTTTACCTTACTACCATTTTCCCCCTATGTACTTTAAAAAATATCACTCCCCAGTATCTTATAGATTATATCACGCATACCATTGGTCACCAATGGTGTTAAAATAACATGTAACAAGACAATATTACCCTTTCAAAGTTTTCCTCTCTCACTGGTTTTCTTGAGTTTATCTTTGTTGTCTTGGGGACACGGCTGTGATTCCTACAAAAAGCAACCAATTGGTCTAGCACTTCGGCTCCTTCGTCTTTCTTGTCAAGACTCAAGACCAACGAGCCAATGCCGTCTCTTTCTTTTTCTCTCTCTCTCTTAAGTCACGATACAAATTTGTTTTCCAAATCGCGAATGGATGCGTTTGGTAGTCATTTTATTCAAAAAAACGACATTTCTTGTCAAAACCATAATTTTCCATTTCTATGTCAAAATTCCGTTCTTGAACGAAACATAAATGTTAACCATGTTCCAACATTTCTTATTTCTGGCTTTTTTTTATCCGATTTGTTTAAAAAAAAAAAAAAAAAAAAAGGAAAAACAAATTGTGGACACCAAGTGGAAGATTTTGTTTTCTTGTTCTTGTAAAACAAAACAACCTCATAAACGATTATTTGAATGACTACCAAACACAATAAACATAGGAAATATCACTCCCCTCCCTATACTTAGTTGTTATATCATGTTCTTCCCAGCTAGTTTGAAAAATATTACTCTCATCCTCCTAATTTGAAAGATTCTATCAACCATCCCTATCCATGATAAAGATTTGTTAAGTGATGACATCACCCTTATCTTATTCTTTATAATCCCAAAACTACCCTAATATGATGTGAGATACCAAGATTGCCCTCCTTCAAGACAATAGAACTGAATGAAGGATGGAAGTACACTCATTTTCTTAGTTCGAGCATTCACGTGTGGTCAAGCTCTTCTCACGCGGAGAAGAAGATCAGAGAAGGTCGAGATAGGACTCAAGCAAGAGAGAGAGAGAGAGAGAGAGAAAACCCAGTCCCTCATTCAATATTGAATGAAATGCTTCTTCCTTCCCTTGCTTTTCTTTTACCACTTCTCTTCCTTCCCTTCTCTCTTGCTGTTCCCTCTGGGGATTTACGTCAACCTCCCCTGACGTTTGCCTATATTACATCATCCCCCTAAAAATCATTTATTACATTTAAAAAAAAAAAATCTATGTTAGTTTTAGAATATAAAAAGACATGATTACCCTTCTTCTTCTTCGTTTTCCCTCATACCTCTTCTTTACCCGTCTTTATTTCTATCACCGACACCCCATTTTGCCCAAAACAAGGTATCAACTACAACGATCAACTTTCACCTCTCCGGTGTTTTTTCTCCGCCGGTGAGGTGATTGCGATAGAACCAACCCTCTTGCCAATATTTCATTTTCAAACCTTGTATTTGAAAACTACGTGACATAATTACACAACCACCTTTCAGGTGATTGTAAATATGTATAAGAAGAAAAAAAAAAAAAATTTTAAATTAACAGAAAGAAATTTCTATGAGGAAGAAAATGATGCTGCCGATGCACGGTTGTGATAGAATTCCGAGGCATAGCCGTTCCTTCTCTTGATTACGAAATGGGCGAGGAGGTCCTTTGACTCCACCAGGTTCTTCCTACATAGGAACTCCTCACTGCAAACCCTCTCCGCCTCCCTCTTGAAATCGTGAACAAACACATGGGTCTTCGCATACCCACCCTTCTTGCTCCTTGCCATAACACCGGCGGTGAAGATCGTTAACATCCTCCCCGGCGCCGACGGGGAATACCTTCTAGGCCCATCAACCAAGATCACATCCCAAGCTACTTCGTATAATGATACGGTAGAATTTATCACCGAATAAAGCGAGGACACGTGGCAACCGAGGAAGGGACACGTGTCCCCCATCAGATAGAGGCCGCAAGGCTCCAAACCACGTGAAGGGAAGGTTCCCGAAGGGGCAAGGCTCCAAACCAAGTGAGGGGAAGATTCCCGAAGGGGGTTTCCGAAACCCTAGGCTCAGTAACCCTATAAGAGGAAACCGAAGAGGGACCCAGGGGAGGTACGCCGACACCCACCATTACTCCTGTGAATACAGTGTTCTGTCGGTCACGAACGCTTTTAGGCGCACAAACGAGATACAGAAAAGTGGAAAAAGTAACATACGCCCTGGTGATAGCAGCAAGAAAGCTGAGTCCCTATTTTCAGTCGCACACGATGTGTGTGCTCACAAACCAACCACTGAAGAAGATACTACAGAAGCAGGATATGTCTGGCCGCCTAGTAAACTGGGCCATATAATTGGGAGAATTCGACATCCAGTACAAGCCAAAAACCACAATAAAAGCACAGGCTCTAGCGGACTTTATAGCCAGACAACACTCCTAGATGAACCCCAGGAGTCTGTCAAGGCTCGAGTGAAAAGGACTTGGGCATTATACGTGGATGGTACATCTAACAGCGCTGGGATCATACTTGTTAGCCCCGAAGGATTCAAAATCAAGTATGCAATACGGTTCAATTTCATAGTCGAGATAAATCTAGCGCGGGCCTTGATGGTATAGGAGTTAGTAGTGCACAGTGACTCACAGCTCGTGGTGCGACAAGTGAATGGGGACTATGAAGCCAAGGAACAAAGGATGGTCGAATACTTGAAGACGGTGCGAGAAAAAGTAACAGCCTTCAAGGAGTTCGAGGTAAGGCAGGTGCCGCGGGCGGAGAATGCCAGTGCAGACGCGTTGTCACAATTGGCCACCTCCGACTTCACAGACCTTGGGCGATCGGTGTACTTTGAAGTATTATCCCATCCAAGCACCCAAGAACCCCGAGAGGTATTACCTATAGGCGAATACAGCCCTAGCTGGATGGATGCCATAATCGAATACCTGAAGGAAGGAATACTCCCCGAGAACAGGGACAAGGCAAGGAAGGTATGAATGTGGTTAGCACATTTCCTTTTAAAGGATGAGAGCTATACAAAATAGGGTTCACCACGCCATACCTCAAGTGCCTGAACCATGTCGATGGTGAGTATGCACTTCGAGAAGTGCATGAAGGGATATGCGGCCAACACTTGGGAGCCCGAGCCTTAGCCCATAAAGTGCTGCTGCAGGGCTTGTTCTAATTGACAATGAGGAAGGGCACGAAATCGTTCATCAGGAAGTGCGTTAAGTGCCAGATGTTCGCCCCCATCCCCAGGCAGTACTCTACCGAGCTCTCATCCCTATCAAGCCCAATACCATTCGCCATGTGGGGAATGGACATCCTGGGCCCGTTCCCCCTAGCCATGAGACAAAGAAAGTTTGTAGTTTTGGCGGTAGACTACTTCACGATATGGGCAAAGGCCGAAGCACTGGCAACGATATCCGAAAAGAATGTAAGGGACTTCTTCCAGAGGGTGGTAGTCTATCGATTCGGAATCCCTCGGGTGGTGGTGATGGACAATGGAACTCAGTTCGCCAACCCGACTTTTGGCTTGTTTTGTGATGCCCTCGGCATTAACCACAGGAAAACATCTATCAGTTATCCATCGACCAACGAACTGACAGAGGTAACCAACCGTACCCTGCTCAGGCAAAGGCCGAGTGGACCTGACCGAAGGTCTCCACCTCAGTACGGAGCTCAGGCAAAGGCCGAGTGGACCTTACCGAAGGTCACAACCTAGGTAGGGGGCTCAGGCGAAGGCCGAGTGGACCTGTCCGAAGATCACAACCTCAGTACGGAGCTCAGGCAAAGGCCGAGTGGACCTTACCGAAGGTCACTACCTTGGTACGGGTCTCAGGCAAAGGTCGAGTGGACCTGACCGAAGGTCACTACCACGGTAGGGGGCTCAGGCAAAGGCCGAGTGGACATGATCGAAGGTCACAACCTTGGTACAGGGCTCAGGCAAAGGCCGAGTGGTCCTGATCGAAGGTCACAACCTCGGTACAGAGCTTAGGCAAGGGCCGAGTGGACCTGACTGAAGGTCACTACCTCGGTACGGAGCTCAGGCCAGAACCGAACATAACCAACCGAAGGCCATGTTTTCGAGACGATCGTCAAAACTTAAGACCAAAGGGGCACTCAAGATAAATTAGATGGTTACTCCCACTAAATGAGCCTCCTAGTGGAAGTTAGGGGGTTGCTGATAAGGCAGAATTTGTCACCGAATAAAGTGAGGACACGTGGCAACTAAGGGAGGGACGTGTGTCGCCCATCCGATAGAGGCTGCAAGGCTCTAAACCACGTGAAGGGAAGGTTCCCGAAGGGGCAAGGCTCCAAACCACGTGAACGGAAGATTCCCGAAGGGGGTTTCCAAAACCCTAAGCCCAGCAACCCTATAAGAGGAAACCGAAAAGGGACATAAGGGAGGTACGCCGACACCCACCATTACTCCTGTGAATACATTGTTCTGTCGATCACTAACTTAGGCATCAAAGGACTAATCCCGGAGATACCTCCGGGCCTCTGCCTTCTGTGCTTGTGCAAGATTAGCTTATAGGGGATTTCGGCAGTAACATATAGGTTGGGAAGATTGTTGATCCCAAGCTTACAATCGGAGAAGAGAAGATTTTGGACTGGCCGACACTCCTTCCGAATCTGCTCCCTTGTAGTCTTGATTAATTCCTTCATCGGGCTCACCTAGGCTGTGTATGATACGTCGTAAGCTTCCATGTCTGGGTGCTTCTCCTCAAACTTTGAGATGTAGTACTCGTTCTCGTCAAGGAAAACGGTGCGACCATTGTGATTTAGGGCTTTCCAGAAGAGGGTTTCGTGGGTGAGCCCGAACACAAGGAAATTGTTGAGGTCGAAGGGATAGTTGCAAAGGGCTTCAGCGATGGATTTTATCTTGGCAGCAGTCATTTTGCCGGTGGTGTTAGACTTGGCGGCGTAGTGGAGGAGGGCATCTGCAACGATGGTGGACAACCGGGTTTGACCCTTAATTCCTTGGAAAGAGGAGGAAGAGGAGGTGTTGGTGATGAAATCCCTCGTGTTGATTAGGGTAAGAAAGAATGCGAACATGAATAAGGAAACCAAGGCGAGTAAACATAGACGGTGAGACCCAATTTCATGTTGTTGTTGTTGTTGGTGGTGGTGTTCTCATTTCTGGATTTCAATATCTAATTTCAAACCAGAGATAAGATTTCCCTGGTTGCAACTCCTCCTCTTCACTGATCACCGACACAAAGTCACCAAATTCCATCTCGTCGGAGTTACATATAAAACTCATGGGATTCTTCTGCAACACTTGCAAAATCGCCGCCTGAGAAGACTTTGTCGAAGAGAGGAGGTGCTGAACCAGACAAAATCGGATGTAAGTGGGGGGTAGGTTTGCTGAAGATGACAATAAAGGAAAAATGGGATTTTCATTAAAATTCTATTCAGTTAACAGACTGACCTACAAAGATCTTATCGGTGTTAAATTTTTGGGTTTAAATATAATAAACGATTTTTCAACGGGAAAGATGTAATATAGGCAAGCGTCAGGGGAGGTTGACGTAAATCAACCTTGTTTTTATTATTTTCCTGCTAGTTTATTTCTTTCATATCTCTGTCATCCAATCC
>NW_024869172.1:0-7309 GCF_013358625.1 Macadamia integrifolia
CCCAAAATTTTTAGACCATGAAGACAAGGCTTTGTAATGGACTCTTTCCCTTAATCCTTAATATTTAAACACTGAATTGTTATTAATTTATATTTATTTACAAATTTATCATTTTAAAGTAATAAATAATTAAAATTTAGAATTATTAAATGGTTTATCATTTAACTAGTGTAAAATGAAACATTATTTAATACTTTGTTACTGGGAGAGGATTTCCCACACTGAAAGAGTGGGAAGAATCTGCACGCAACCACCACAATGGTTAAAAAAAATGGTATTAATATTTGTTGATCACACTTTTTCAAAATATATAAAAGAAAAGATAAAACAAAGACATGCATTGGGCCCTCACATTATGTGAGAGAATGGGAAAGAGTCCGCAAACAATGTGCGGATCTTACTCCCTTTATTATTATTTTTTTAATTTCTTAAGTTATTATCTTGTTGTTAGCTACTAAAGAACTGTGAGCAATACAATTATGGATTGAATGTGACTCCGTGGATATAGTTATGGCTGTGAATATTCAGATCATTCTTAGGTATGATCGAGTGGAAAAACTCTCATTCTTACAGAGAAAGTAATCCAATTGCAGATTAGCTTGCAAAGCTAGCAGTGAAAAGGTAATTCCTTCCTCCATGGTAGAACGGACATCTCACATGTTGATGGAACTCAAGATGGATTATCAATGTTGGCCAAGATATGAATTCTCTAAGTGTTTTTTTGTTATTTTTCTTGTGGGGAAGTGCTCTCCTGCTGATGGCAATGCCATTGCCGAACGTAGAGGTGCTTTCTAAAATTTGTGTTGACATTTTTGGGATGTCCCTGTAGAAACGCAACCCTAAAACGATGCAGAAGATAATGGAAAAAGAAAACAAACAATACACACGGATTTAACGAGGTTCGGCAAGGTTGCCTACGTCCCTGGTGAGATGAGATCCTACTTCACTATCAATGGAGAATAGGGTTACAGCGCTCTTCCTCACACCTCTCCGTATTGCTTGCATCACAGAGAAAGAAACCCTCGCTACAAATATATAGCGAAAAAAACCCTAATCCGGATTAAACTACAATTGCTCTCAAATAAAAAATTCGAGCGGGGGGCTGCGCCCCCCTACACCCCCTGCTATACAGGGGGGCCTCCTGCCCCCCTTGCAACCCCCACGGCCCGCTAACCGGCTAGCGGGACTGCCGTCCTGCCTGTCTAGGTGCTGCACCAGTACTCCCTGAATTAAACTGCGATGGAATACAAGACATCATACACCAACAGTCCCAGGTTGTATGATATTTTTTCTTTCTATTTTCTTCTTAATATCATTGATCTCTTAGCAGGGAAAAAAAAACTATGAACTATATTATACTTTAATTTATAGGTATCTAAATATTTTATGTATAACAAAAAAGTGCAGCTATGTAACTTTAAGTGAACTTTACACTTCGACAACATTGGCCTTTTTTGGTCTCTTTTTTTTCACAAACAATTTTGGTAATAAAAAGACTATTGCCTTGTACTAATTTACATAAAAATGTGTGATTTGGAAAATGGATTTCTTATATATTATTTATAGATTCAAAAATAATATTAAGGTTTGAATCACCACTTTCACACCCAACTATACATGCATTCACCACTAAATCAATTATATTATGAAGAGAGCAAATTTTGAATTCTACTAAAAAAAGCATGAAGCAACTTGTATTGTGGCATAACTATACGGTCATTGGAATAAAAACTATCAACATCGGCCATGCAACCTGTGACATTATTGCAATCATTCCAAGAAATCCTATGATTGAGATAAGAAGTTCTTCAAATTTATGTGGAATAATGGTATCAACTACACTTTGATCTATAGATGTCTGTTTACAAAGGTAGAGTTTGTTTAAAATTTAAAATTATATTAACTTTTGTAATGATTAAACAATATCTTTTTGATCCCAAGTGTAAATAAGTATATTTACTAACTCAATTTAGAATCCTTCCTCTTGGAGTTGAATAAAAAAAATGACAGAGGAGCAGGAAAAATGCAGAGCAGAGTGGTTGTCTTGTATCCAGTAGTTACAATGAGCATGGACCTTATAAGTGAACAAAGAGAGCCTCCAAGGGTTAAAACAATATAAATAAAGATGAGAGTAGATCCTCTAACATGAGGTCTTACATTCTCTGAAACAGGATTAGCCAACACCATCCAGTAACCACTGACTATTAAGAGAAGCTCAAAAAGAATATGTGCCAATAGTATCAATGGTATAAAAGCTCCTTTATATGCAGCCGTAACATATTTCCAGTAGACTGAAGGACTAATTCCACCATTTTCTTTCTTTTCTTCTTGGACAAGTTGCTCTTTTGGCCCAGCCAATTTTTCAGTTTTGTGGTTTTTGGATTCTTTTACCTCGTTATCTTGAATAGACTTCTCGCTCCATAACATATTACCATCTTTCTCTCCATTAATTAGATTATCTAAATCAGCCCCATGTTTGACGTAATTAAGTTCTGCCAAAGCTTTCTTCTGTGCACCCACTAACTCCATAAAATCAGTGTCTGAACTAAGAATTTCTTCGTACTTCTCGGCTTGAATAATCTTTCCATCTCTCATCACCTTTTTTTTTTTTTTTGCTAGAAATTCGTGTATATCAATTATAAAAGAAAAAATAAATAATGTACAAAAAAAGAGGGAGGGAAGGAACCCACACCTCTCACATGGTCAAAAAGGGATTGCACGAGTTCCACCTTCGGCATTGCCATCAGCAGAACAAGGCAAACACACTTAACAACCACAAAAGACACTTAAGACTTGACAGGGCAACTAAGGCTGACTAACCCAACCCACCTTCGGCATTGCCATCAGCAGGAAGAGAAGACCAGCAAAAGCGCCCACAGAAAGAGGGAAAAAAAAATTAGCAGACATAATCAAAATATTCTGAATCTTGGCCGACGAGTAGCATCCATTTCCAACTCCATCCTAACCAAGGACGACCAAGACGTCACTGGGGAAGAGACTTCTAGACACACAGCGGTTTTTGAAGGAAAATCTGCTACCGAATTTACTTCCCAGAAGCAATGAGAAATTTTCCACTCAATTGAGCTCAGATACTGGGAACAATTTAACCATCTCTCATCACCTATCATACAAAAAAAGGTAAGAACAAATCACCTTCAGACAAGGTTGAAGTACTTGAAGTAGGGAAAGAATGCTAGCATATTCTCACCAGGATAAGATCTGCATAAGAGAAAAACTCTACTTGGTGGGTAACATATATTACTACCGAAATTCCCAACAGACACTCCGGTAGAAAAGTTGATCAAATGTTCACATTTAGGCACTTAAAAAGAATTTTTGGTTACTCAAAAGAGCCACATAGATGTACATATAAATGCAAATTAGTTTTCATAACAATAAATAACATTGAACCATAAGTTTTACGCAAGAGCATGTATTGCTCAACATAATGTGTTTGTATGTCTTATTGGTTTAGATAGCATGATTTCGTTCTTCGTACAAATATTTTTATCGACCCCAATTTGAGGTGAAAAAAATTATGATTTAAGCAATTAGATGTATAGCTTCAAATCAATTCATCAAGGAAAGTTATGGAAGTAGAGCTCAATAAGTAACTACCTTAAATAGATGAGATCCGGTATGAGCATCCACGGCACTAAAAGGATCATCAAGTAGATAAATATCAGCATCGTAGTACAAAGCATGTGCAATCTGTATTCTTTGTTTTTGTCCACCACTCAGATTGATCCCCCTTTCCCCTGTGATAGTTTGATCTCCAAAGTCAAACAATTCCAAGTCTTTCTTCAATGAACATGCTTTCAGGATCATCTCGTACCTTTCCTTGTCCATTTCCTTACCAAACAATATATTATCTATTATCTTGCCACTCTGTATCCAAGGTGATTGTGCAACATAGGCCTTTTTTCCCTTTAACTTAACAGTTCCAGATACCTTCGGCACTTCCCCCAATATGCATGAAAGTAGGCTTGACTTGCCTGATCCAACAGAGCCACAAACAACCACTTTCATACCATGGTTCACTCTGAAATTAAGATCTTTTAACGTGGGATTAGGAGAACAAAGGTCCCAAGAGAAATTCCCCTTAACTATTTCAATTGCGACTTCAGCATTATCACTTGGAAGATTATGTGCTATATTTTGATTAAGATCATTAAGACACAAGAATGAGGTTATCCTGTTAAGGGAGACTTTAATCTGAACTACCATGGAAATTGTGTCTGAGAGAGTTTTAATGGGCACTTGTAACATTTCAAATGTTGCAACTGCAGATATAATCTTTGCTGAGTCTAACAGAATTCCACTATGCACACAGAACCCAAAAGCAACCATAGACACAAACAAGGGAGTAGACAAGTAGACAAAGGCAATCATAGCTGATGTATAAAGAATCTTCTTTAACGATTTTGTTTCAAAATTCCTAAGACCAATTATCTTAGCCAAGAATTTTACCTCCCAAGCCTAAAGCTTGAGAATCCTCATATTCCTTAGAGCCTTTGACTTCATCTTCATCCTTTGATCCTTTGAATCCATCAATTCTCCCTGAATTTTCTCCTGTAGTTTTCCTAATGGAATATTTGCTACCTTCAAAATCATTGTGCCAACAAAAGCTACAAGTGAAGCGAAGCCAAGGTTTATGTACAATATAAACAGTGCTAGAACAACTTGAACAGGCACCCTCCATATGTTATGCAAGTACCAACTGAAAAACCCAGTCCTTTCAACATCAACGGTCATCAAATTAACGTTCTCCCCACTAGTGTGGCCCTGTTTTGATTGGCTTGAGAGCCTAAGATTTTTCTTATAGATTGCTGCGAACAAGGTAGCACGGACCCTATTTCCCATCTTCTGCAATTGAAAGAACAAATGCCTCTCTGAAAAGCACCTTATGAACTTTGATAACAAGAAAATAAACACTAGCACATAGCCTTTATATTTTAGTTGTTGAGAGCTGTCTAGCTACTGAAAAAAGACAACAATAAGGTATGGTCCAACATAAGAAGCCAATGCGCATGCAATGGACAACAAGCCTGTCCGTAGAATTTCTTCCCAAGTTAGGAGAATTAATGCCTTCACTAGCTTGAGTGTGCTTACCTGACCACCAATACTATCGTTGTTACCATCAAATTCAATTTTGTTTCTAAAACAAGAAATGACCGCATCGGCACTATCATGACTGGCAAGTTGAGGGACATCTTCAGGGTCCAATGTTTTTTCAAACCCGAGTGCAACCAAAGGACCCATCCAAGAGAAAGTAAAAATAATAAGAAAATTGGCATTTGCATAAGGAGTTACACTCTCTTCACTGACACTTGATTCTTATTTCTCAGCACCATTGTTTTGCTTGGAACTAGTTTTCAAAAGAGGCTCCAAAATATGGAAATCTTCATCTTCTCGCCCCTTGCCAAACAACCCAACATAAGAAATGGACAAACCAGCAATAACTGAAATAGCATCAGACACCCACAGAAAGATTGGTAACTGAAAATGTTTCCAATACAAACCAAGATGTAAACTGGAAAGGAACTAGACATTAGGAAGTAGAAGGGCCACCAAATCCTTAGCGTAATGGGGAACTTGCGCTCACTTGAATGAGAAAACTGGATGTGCAAGTAAGCAAAGATAAGAAACCAAGTGACTGTTCTGAATGAAAAATCCAATTGGGCAACAGTCTTTAGATTAGACCAACCAATTCTAAACCCAGAGATGCAATTTGACACGCATAGGAGAAGATCATGGGAAGACAGGAGCATGCAAGATATAAGGGCCAACCAATAGTATAAAAATTATGTTTTCTTCAACATTGGTTTTGAATTATCAAAGGTTATTGTGGGTCTCTTGCAAACCCAAAAAATGAGTAAAACTAATAATTGAATTAGGTGTGCAAAAGCAGAAAACCCATGTAGGAAAATGGTTGGAGAATACTGTGAAAATAATATCCCGATATTTATATCATTCACTGATCCTTCAAAAGCATCCATGTTGGCAAATTCCCTTTTCTTCTTTTTGTAATTCGGTGGCTTAATTTAGACTCCTTTATGAATCCTATCAGTTACACCACATTTTGAATTGTCCATTGCCAAAATGTTGTGGAAACTCTAGCTTATAAATATCAACCATTGCCACCTTATCTGTTCTAAAAAGACTTAAGACCAATATTGAAATCTCAATATCATCCTTCGATGTAGTTGAACCTGTTACCAAACAAACAAAAGATATTGTTTGAAAATATATAAAGAATAAAAGAATCAATAAACTTTCCATAGAAAATTTAAGAATGAAAGAAGTTGCAATGATATATGATTTAGTCCATATCCAATAAACCAATAAATATTTTAGAATTGACATATTTCAGCAAGATGCAAGGAAAAGCAAAGAGCTTCAGATCATAAGATTTCAACTGTTGCATGGCAATAGAATTCGATATCAAAGTAAAAAACTGAACTTCCAAAATAACAAATCGACATAAAAAGTTTTAAATAATGCAACCATGAAACAGCGAGAGCAACACAATTAACATGGGAATAGAACTTTCAATTGTTGACATACAATAGTCTGTTAGCAAGACACCTTGCCAAACCATTGGTGCAATTTAAGGATCACGATGAGAGGTGGAATGTTAGTGATATGCCACTGGCATTCTCATCACTCAATTGATTTCATCTATAGTTGATTATTTATTGATCCGTGACGTAAGTTAGAGTGCAATCATTCCATCCATCTCATTAATGATTTCAGCTACAGTTCATTTTGTCCATAGACCCATTTACAAACATGTTAGAAGAGAAAAAAAAAAGAAAAAAAAAGGAGATCGATAATATTTAGATTCCTAGTCTATCTCACAGTTATATGGTAATAACTTATAAGGTCTAAAAAGAATTTATAATTACAAGTAACTCCATAAGTATTGACTTGGCGCACATAACTTCCTAATTATGACTAATAGCTAGAAATATACAACTTGGTGCACTACAAACTACATAACTTCCTAATTATGACTAATAGCTAGAAACTACAACCCCATTGCAGATTTTCTAGCCAAAAAGGCCTCTAAAGCTGGACTGTCTGAGATTTCGGTGGTATTTCCTAATTGCATTGCAGCAAAGCTTGAGAATGATGGTGCGAATATGCGCAGATTTAGATTCTGCTAGGACGCTCGCTTGCTTTCTCTGCTAATGGCTTTGCCGAAGGTGGAGACAACAAGTTGGCCTAGTGGCTTCAGCCGTATTTTTCTTTTTTTCTCTCCTATTTGGATGTTTTTTCCTTCTGAATAAAATTACCCTGTTACAAA
>NW_024869172.1:11138-32906 GCF_013358625.1 Macadamia integrifolia
AAGACCAATATTTTTTTTTTTTTTGTTGGTAAAACAGGCGAATAACCAAACCTACAAAGATCAAGATATAACTGAAAATAAAATTCATCACCGCGAAATGAATCATACAACTCATCACTGTCAAATGAATTCAAAATCCTATAGCACATGTCATGCCTCTTCGTCGAGGTGTTCTAACCATGTTTTCCCATTCACATCCCCTGTTGATCCTAGACCAAACTTTCAGATCTTTCTGGAATTCTGATCATGCAAATGAGTTTACTGGTGTGTATGTAAAGGATACCCTGTCTTGGTGTATAATTTTGATCAGCAAATTTCAGGCTTGTAGAATTGGTCATTTGTGGTAGAGGTGCAACAGGGCACGTTGGACTGAGTTTTCTTTTGATTTCAGGTTATTGTCATCTATTATGCCAGAAATTAACTAACAAAATCACATTGAAACTCAAAAGGAATAAGAAGCAAGCCAAAAATAAGTCATTATTTATCCTTCAAATAGCCTAAAGTAATATTTATAGTAAAATAAACAAGAGAACTAGAAGATAATCAAATCTTCAATTGCTGCTCAACCTAAAGTCTTTGTCCAGACTATTCCATTCTCATTTATCCAATGGCAGACTTCAATTTGGCCTGGGCCAAATCCCAGTAACTTGAAAGCAAGATGATTTGGATTCCAAGTTGATGTGTCATAGTGGCATGCCATGATCGCATGATTCACTTTCTTCTTAGCATGTATATCAACTGCATATACTTTTACTTTCTGTAAAACATGGCAATAATAGATTTGAAATATGAATGGCTGGCTATGACATAAGGTTGGTGATTCAGAAAGATTTCCATATATGAGTTTCACAGCTCCAATTGTAACGTTCTCGTAAGATCCTTCAACGCTTTCAGTACTCCATACGCATATATAATGCCCTAATTTCTCAACAACAAAATCAATAAGATCCTCGGCAGAAGTTGCACAAGTTCTTTTCTCACCACGATTGGGGCTCTTATCACATATTTTGAGGGTGTCTTGAATATATTCATCCATGTTTGATTCATCTACCACGCCAAAAAGTTTCTTCAATTCCTCAATCCGGGCAAACGAAAATGGGATTTTTGATGCCAAAGATCGCGACAAGAACGATTTATATGACATTGGGTCCCTTAGATCAGGGATGGGCATGAAACTTCCCTCTATCACCATTGACTGCCGGAAATATGGCAATCCCCCTTGGCTGGCTAACACCAAGGGTTTTTCATTAGGATAATCATATTTCAGTTTGGCTTCATTCCATTGAGCCATTGGTGGCAAGGTTGTGTTGTCTGTTATCTTCTTCACTTGTGCATTTGTTGAACAAGCAATATTAGCCTGCTTACAAAACAAACGCAGGTGGGAAGACAATTCATTTTTCTCCATAAGTTTCATCAACACCACCTCTTGATGAGGGCTTAGTGTAGAAGCCTTTTCAGCTAACCAGTGTGGAGGGTGTGGAAGACCAATATGCTCTTTCCAGTATTGTAAGAAAACATTTTCAGCTTGAGAAACCTACAATTTCATGAGGAAGAAAATAACAACATAGTAAGAAAGACAAAACAAGAACAGGCAGTAACCAAGTTGTGAATACAGCTCTCTTTAGGGTCTACCAAAAAAAAAAAAAAAAAACCAAGTTTTTTTTTAAAAACAAATTGGTGTAGCTTAGTGACCATATTGAAATGAACGCAAATGAGAAACCATCACTTTTCTTACACTAAAATATGCTACTGTCAGAATTCCAAGCAACAGAATGGGATGCACCATGGTGGAACTGAAACAGAGAATGGCGTGAATTGGTCTTTGCCTTTGTAGGAATGAGTTTGGTCTGATGCATCGGAGAGGGAGTGTTTGAAATTATATAGAAGAAAAATTTTGTAGTACCAAAAAATTTACGAGGAAGTTTTCGTACATCTTCTAAACTGGTAGCAAAAATATTGGGTTGTAGAAACTCTTCTGCTACCCAGGTTAATAGCGAAAGAAATTACATAATTTATTTCCCTTTTGGGTTCTAAAATACCCTCCTATGTTTTCATAGTTTTCAAAATACCCTTCGAGATTCCATTTCTTTGGCTATGAACATGGGTAGCAGCAAATTATTTTCTTAAACAGCTATGCGGACTCGTATTTTCCTAATTTTCCCAATGAGAATATGACAAAACTCTCTTTTCTGAGTAACATTAATAGAAAACTTCCAACTGCCCTTCAACATTCAAATCTTTAAATGTCAAAATTACCATTTAATTGGACTCAGGTCCTCCCCAGCGGCCCTGGAGGCCTAGCGTGCATTTGAATGGCTGGCAAGACCCAGGCATGCACCCCAACACATAGGTGCGTATTCCAAGATCCTCCCAGCCGTTGGACGCTCACTGGGTGCCCTAGTGGCTGGAGAGGATATGAATCCTTTTAATTTTGGGTCATTCTCATAAATCCTATTTTCTTTTCTTATCTGGCTAGGTCTTTATGTAAAGCTTAATCATGGTAGTCAAATAAAAACTTCAAAAACTTGATCACTAATGGCATACATGATCAGAAATTGTGGAGAAAACCCAACCCCAACCCACTAAAATCAAACAAAAACTTGTCAAAGAATTTTAATGCCTTCAACTCAATCATGGGTTTAAGTTCTCTACAACGCCTGCTGAAATCCAAAACTGCAAGTGGGCACACCCTCGCACTCATATTACTGTAGCACTCCCTTAAGATATCTTGAGTTACATACCCCTATTTATGGGTTTCCCGTAAGACCCTCTCCAATGTCCGAAACTACACATTGGCAACCCTCTCCCCTCAATCATAGCATTGAGTACTCAAAGTTGCAATGTCTGATACAATTTGCGAAGAAATAACATTCACTTTGGTCATAGTTCAACCCCTCGGCAAATAACCCAAGAGGATAGCTCAATTGATGAGCAACGAACTTGGTACGAGCCGTAAACTCGGACATCCTAAGTTCAACTCCCATTAGGCACATCTTGGACCACTCACACAGGTGTGTTTAGTGCTCTTCACTGCTTTCAGTGAAAGTTGAATAGTTCTCATTCAACCCTGGTATGACCCGGTCCATGCGGTTGTGATGTCAGTATGGGCCCGCAGGATTAGTCAGGCCAAAGGCCTGGATACCTGTCGTTAGCCAAAAAAAAAAAACCCTCGGCAAATCATCCACCAAGTGCTTCAATGGTGTTGCCAAAGGATGTCAAAATCACTATAGACAACAAGTTCACTGGGTAAAAGGGTCCTATCAACTGAACTAGTATTTGCCACAAGGAACTATGATGTGATAATTTCATTTGTTGCAAAATGGAATGTAGTTTGGATCAACCACTTGTCAAAATTCATAGCCAAATTGTATCATTCTCCCCATTATAATGGAATTTTTTTCTTTGTAGCTGTCCATTTGTTTTCCCTATTTCCACAAAAATTTTAATTCCCAATGCACATTTAAAACCTTATTCTTGGCCCTTTGTCAAATCCAATAGGCCACAAACTCGACATTTAAGGAAAGATAGCTTCACCCTACTTGCCACAAATTTGGGTTTCATCTGTGACAGATATTTGGGTGATGAAGAAAACTATTAATCAAAGGCAGTTGGGTGTAAGCTTTTTGGACTAGAACTTGTTTTGTATGATCTTTTCAATAAATATTTTTCTAGGTGGGCGGTGGGCTGTGGGCTGTGGGCTGTGGGCTGTGCGCCTCACTATAAAAGTTGGGTGAGGTCTGGTAAGGGCCATGCCCTTCCTCGAGGCTCCAACTACCAAAGCCCCTATGCACCCAAGAAAGGGCATTTACACGTCCAAAAAAGTAGATTACGAAGATATATATAACAACCAAAATTCACTTTTACAATTACAGTGTATCACATAAACAATCCAATATGTTGTGAACTCAATAATATTTCCCACCCAAAAAGGTAATTGCAAAAGAAACAAAAGAAGGCAACTCAAGAAAATCGTACCAATAAAAGGGACCCAAACCTTTCCCTTTCAAAAGGCTCCAGATCACTTAATTCCTCTGACAGTCCTAACTTACCAAAAATTAGGTTGTGAAAATTTTTCTAAAACAACAGTACTTCAATCAAAAAGTTTGATGTCCTGGAGTGTTATTTAATTAAGAATATTCTTTTTGCGAAGAATTTCAGCCATAAACTTTTGAGGTCAGAATAATCCCCATATGATTCACTATAGGAACAATTCAAATTGCCACTCTAAGAACCAATTTAAGACTTTCGAGTCAGAATGTATGACCATTGAAGGAAATTTTTGAGAGGAAAACTTTATTCATAGCTAAATTGGTAAGAACTATTTAAACATTGAAAATATAACATAAGGGTGTCAATCAGTCCGGAACCAGGTATTCGGTCCGATTCTGATTTTGATTCCAAGGACTGTTAGTGTGATCCAGAATCAAACCAAGTCCAGTCTCGGTTATGAAAATTGGTACTCGTACTTGACCTATCCGGTTCCGGTCCGGTTCTAGTTCCTACTCGAGAACAAGCAATAAACAAGGGCAAAGGTCCCTAGCTCAATGGCCCATTGAGATTTGTCTCAAATGCCCAATTATCTGCAATGTGGCAGATTGGATGAGTCCCAACATTATATCAATAAATAAACAACAACAATTTCCAAGTTCCGTTTCAAGAAAAAACACATATACATTAGAAAGATAAGAAAGTTCATACAAAAAGCTGCAATGCTATTGGAGACTGAAATCAAACAAGTGCAACATTGTAGGAGATGGAAAACCGACTTGTTGTAATGTTGTTGAGAAGAATCGACTGATTGGCCTCAGGAAAATCGTGAGAAATAGAAGAAAGGACGCTTTCAGCCACTGCAATTTTGTCTGAGACAAAGAGTCATTGTTATGCTAATTGTGAGAAGATGAAAAACATAACACTTCAAACTTGAAGAGCCACAGTTAAGTAGATTATTTAACTCATGGTTCAAGAGTCCTAAGGCAACAAAAACTATAAAAAAAAAAAAAAGAGGGTTTTACATTTGGACTATAATTGTAACTCTATAAGATGATTTATCATTTTATTTTTTTTTTGCTAAAGATGTGAATATTATTAAAAGCAAAATGAGAGTACAAAGAAAATAAAAAGGGCAAGCCCGAGACCCCTAGAGCCACTTGAGACCTCCACCTTCGTAATGGCTATCAGTAGAAGAGGCAAGCTTAACCCTAGAAGAAGCGGTATTTGTGCCTGCCTAACACATCATCCTCTAAATCGACATTAATATGATTCGGTAAAGGCACCGTGCAAGCTGAGACACCTGACTTGGATGCCTTCTTCGCCAGATAGTCCGCAGTAGTGTTCACTTCTCTATAGCAGTGGGTGATCTTCCATGGAGTAGATTCTAAAAAAGGAAGGGTGCAAATCTACTTTTGAAGGATAAACCAAGGAATTTGATTTTTTTGTATCGCAGTCACCACAGTTGTCAAATCCGACTCGATCCAGAGACCTCTGACATTCATAGTTTGAGCGAGCGTGATTCCTTCTAGGACCGCTTCAAATTCTGCTTCATAGGTCTTCTTGATACCCAAGAAGGTACTGAAGGAGTTACAAATGCGCCCCTCACTATCTCTGGCGATGCCCCCTGCCCCTGCTCTACCTGGGTTGCCCTGAGAACTACCATCCACATTTATTTTGATCCAATTTATCAGAGGTTTACACCAATGCACTTCAAGAGGAGGCGTATCCTTTTGGTTTTCTACAGATAGACCCAATTTCCTGCAGCAAATTAAATCAGGAGTTGATTTAATCTCACCCTTGGAGCGGCCTACACAAAGACAAATTTCCTGTCGAATATATTCATAGGAGTAGTTCACATTCCTAGTTGTGCCCTCATATCGTCTTCTGTTATGTTCCCACCAGATATGGGCAGCTATAATTGTCACACCCCGTTCACACTGAACCGGGCCAGTGACCGAGTTAACACCGGTTAACCCAAACCTGCCAGGATCATCAGATACTGTATTCCACCACAGCATACGCACAACTAATATAAGTTTATCAGATCAGCGGAAGACTAAGTTTTACCTGTGAATAAATCCCATATACTTGAAACCCGAATTGTGATACAATAATTATATACATGTGGGCCCGAAGGCATGATAATTACACAATAAAAGTACAATTCATATATCAAGTATATACAGGAAATCATCAAAACAATCAGAGTACACAGCTCGGCTCGGTATCAACGCTAAAGCTCAGCTCGGCATCAAGGGTTGAGCCCAACTCAGCATCACGTAGTAGAGCTCAGCTCGGCCTCAGAAGTGGAGCTCAGCACGGCCTCAAAGGTGGAGCTCAGCTCGGCCTCAGAACTACTGTCCCACAGCACAGCTCTCGCACGAGCAGTCAGTGTCGTGTTCTAACTCCTCAGGGGTCCACCAGTCCTCTTCAGGAAACTCGACTATGGGACCCACCCCATACTCCTCAGATGTATGACCTGCAAAATCATCTAAAAAGGGGTGTACACGTGGGATGAGCTCACTAGCTCAGTAAGTAGAAAGATGGACCACACAGCAGTCCACACTTCACAACACATCATATGCACTACATGCCATGCTATACATTTTAAATCACATCCACCTAAGCAACATTACTAAGTCCTTGGTTTTAGTGCTACTACAACCACAGTGCGCGTATACTCCGGGTACGAGCCACTAACTCCCTCCCGCGATAAGCCCATAGGGCTATCGGAGAAGGCCCAACGTGAGTACGCGAAAAAGTAAAGACAATGCCGTCCACCGGCTCTCAACAGAAATGTAAATGACTGAAAATAAATGTGCTGACTCCAGCAATTTAAAAGCAGTACGATTGGCCCTCTTGAATGTACCACCGGGGTTGCCGACTATCCTACATGACTCGTCGGGCGTTATGTCTAACCGCCACAGTGACCCGACGACCGCGACCACTGCTTCCCCCCAAATGATAACCCAACACCTTAACCTCTGTTGGGAAGGGTCGTAGCACGGGATGGTGAGAATCCTAATACCGCATGCTCCTATATGACAATAGTACGATTGCATAGTGCCTCCGTGTCCCATTCCACGGGCCACCAATGTACTCGTTTTCAAGCTGACTACGGAATCTAGTCTATCAATGCATCATGCACCATGATGTCCACATTCAACATATAAACATCTCATTCAATTGGCATTTAGAAAGTAAACATAGCACATATGCATCACAATGTGAGGAACGACTAATCTACATAGCATATTCATGATGGCATGACTAGACTAGATATAATTAAATGAATGCCAAACAATGCCTTGAAACAAGGCCAAACGTCCTCTCCCCACTTACTTGTAGCGTACAAGAATTCCCGCTCGGTACGGGTGAGATCCGGTGCGAATCGGGTAGGATTTGGTGAACCTAACATAATTGAGTGGGGTTAGTACTTCACCATTTCAGGATCAAAATTAATGAAATCCGATGACAAAATCGTGTTTAGAACGTCAAAAGAAGGTCACACGTCTGATTTGGGTTCGATCGGACATAAGGATCACCTTCAGGGCCACACGGGTGGGTCAGACAGGTGGGCAGTCTGGCCCACCGGTCCTACCCACCGGTTGGGACCGACGGGTAGGGGCCCGTCGGTGTGGCCCACCGGTTCCACCCGTCGGTTAGGCCAGGGGCCCTTTCTAGGACCGGCGGGTAGGATGGCCCGCTGGTTGGCCCGCCGGTTGGGCCCGCTGGTTGGGCCCGATGGCCCCCCTGCCTTCTCAGGTGGGGGCCCACCGGTTGCACCCACCGGTCTTGGCGGGAAACACCCTATTTCTTTTCCATTTTCTCCCTTCTTTGGGGAATCAAAAGGGGGCTTTTCTCATCCATTCCTCACACCTTCAAGGTCTTATAGGATGGTTCTAACCTAGATCTAGGTTAGATTCAAGTGATGGGAAACCATCTTACCTTCTTTGCTCAAGAACAACCTCAAACCCTCCAAATCACTTCAAACTCACAATGCTCCTTCCACCTTGTCAATATCTCTTCAAATCCTTCAAGATCAACACATAAATCATCTATTAAACCTTAGATCCATCATTTCAAAGGGGATCTACAAGATCTCAAGAAACCATACTCGAATCAAGGGTTTGAAGCTTGGATATCGTGAATGTTCACAAAACCCAACTTTGCTTACCTCTAACTGTAGATCTAGAGTTGAAGATCACTCTCCCGGTGCCAGAATGGGAAGATCAAGCTTCGGCACCGCTGAAATCCTTCCCTTCTTCCTCTTCCTTCTCTTCCCTTCTTCTTCCCTTTCTTTTCTCTCTCCTCTTTACTATTCTCACCAACGTACGGGGGTCATAAATGGAAAGAAAATGAAGTCATAAAGCTATATATATAATTTCTAAATAAGTGAATAGTGCACATGAATGGGTCACTCAGGTGGGTGGATGCACCCACCTATCCTACCCACCTGAGGGCCAAAACTTGGGATTTTGACAAGGTTTGGGCCTCGGTACGAACCCCACCCCTGGCATACGATGTAGCATATGTATATACCTTAAAATACAGATATAATACCTGTTTTATCCGTACATGGCCTTATGGTAGGTGCATGTACACGGCTTGGGCACTCCCGTCTCTTCTGGCACTGGCTCGGACTTGTCGGGCCAACCGGTGTTTAAGGTCACCCGAGCCATCATAGCCCATAAGGAACCCGCTCTAATTTCCTCTGGCTCGGTTCCTGCATGGTTAAACCGGTTCAACCGCTTAATCAGACCGGGTTTAAAAAGCAGGGTATTACAATAATAGTAAACCCCATCAGCCAAGGAGACTTCAGATTGATAGATCTCGCTTTCCTCTTCCACCACATCATCAAACATGTCACTGAGTTGTGATCTACCCAGCGGACACCAAAACAATTTGTAAAATTCTCCCAAATGGCCATCGCATATTGGCAGTGTAGAAAAATATGGTTGGTGCTTTCTTCCGCCTGGTTGCAGAAAGAACATCGAGACACCATTTGGACTCCTTTCTTTCTTGTAATCTCATCTGTGGGGAGCCTCTCATAGGCAAGACGTCATCCCAGAGTAGAGTATTTGAGAGGGAGACCTTCATGCCAAATCAAGGAATTCCAGCTCACTGTTGGTGATTTTCTTCATATACTTTCCCAAGCAGAAGCGGTAGAGAAAGATCCCAGCGAAGTCAGTTGCCAAATGCATATGTCCTCTACTTGATACGTGGGGATTTTAACCTCTTTAATTGCTTTAAAAATAGACCAAAGTAGGTCTGAGTTCATGTCTGGAAGGGTCCTTTGCCATTTCGAATAAAATCACCTACTTTGGCATCAGAGTCCAGGAGAGATATCCGCATCCTGAATCTCATCCATGATGGCCTTGGGTCCCCATCACTTATCTTTCCAGAATCTTGCTAGGCCCCCTTACCAATGATCCACCTTTCATTCAGATCCACAAACTTCCACACGTTTCGGATGCCCAAGGCGATAGAGGAGTGCCTGCAGCCCATATTAAAAGCTCCATTTTTCTTGACAAATCTTGCCCTAAGAAAAGAACTGGTGGCATGCTTCCCATGCTTGAAGCGCCACACCATCTTACTAAGCATAGCCATATTTGTATCTCTAAGTCTTCTAATCCCCAAGCCCCCCTCCTCCTTTGGCTTGTAAACAAAGTCCCATCTGACCGTGATCGCCTTAGAAGAATCCACCTCGCCAGTCCAAATAAAGTTTCTCATCCATCTCTCCATTGTTTCAAGGAGAGATGATGGCCACCAATAAATAGCAAAGCTATGATTTCGAATGGCAGAGACAACAGATCGAACCAATTCTACTTCCTGCCATTGACAGAAACTTTCCTTTCCAACCAGCTTAACGGCCTTTAACTCTGTCCATCACAGGCATCAGTGCCTCCTTCTTTACCCTTCCCTTAGAAATTTCCACACCAAGATAGCGAGTAGGGAAGCTACAAATAGGAATTTCCAGGGTCTCAGAGATTGTTTGTCTACGATCAAGAGCAACTTTACCCAGAAAAAGCTTGCTCTTCTCAAGATTGATACGTTGCCCAGAGAATTCTTGGTAATTCTTTAGAAAGTCTTTCAGATTGCGAACATACCTCATATTAGCATTCGAGAAGATGAAAATGTCGTCTGCAAAAAGAATATGCCCTAGAGTAGGAGTGCCTCTGGGGCCCTGGATTGACTGTATCATCTTGCTCTGGACCAGTCTTGACAAGCCTCTTGACAAAACTTCTTCTGCTATGATGAAAAGCATGGGAGAAATAGGGTCTCCCTATCTCAAACCTCTCTCCACACCAAAAAAGCCTTGTGGACCTCCGTTAACCAGGACAGATATTTTTGTAGATGACAAGATTTGATGGAGACGTTTAATCCATATCTCAAAAAGCCAAAGCGCCGCATTACTTGGAATAGGAAGCTCCAAGAGATGGTGTCATATGCTTTACTGATGTCTATTTTCAGACCTAGGCCACCCCCTCTTGTAGAAGAAAACATCAAGTTTGCTAGTTCTGAAGCAACAGAGATACTATCATGGATCATCTTACCCTTTTGAAAAGCCCCCTGTTTTTCTAAAATAAGTTTGGGAAGGAGAGGTTCAAGACGAAGGGCCATCACTTTAGAGATTATTTTGCAGAAAAAATTGCCCATACACAACGGGCGGAATTTATCAAGGGTCTCAGCTCCTTCCATCTTGGGAATCAAAACTAAAAAATTATTATTGACTCCAGGGGGCATACAATTTTTGCTAAAGAAAAATCTCATAGCATTGTAGATCTTTCTATCCACTATGCTCCAGCATCTCCTAAAGAAAGCACCAGAAAAACCATCAGGGCCAGGTGAACTGTCTGGATCCAACTCCCACACTGCTGTTCTAATTTCTGCATCACCTGGGAGTGAATCGAGCCGAAAATTATCAATTTTCTGGAGAGTTTTCGGAATACTTTCCAAGAGATCTAAATGGTCTACCGTTGGAATAGACCTGTGGAAGTTTTCATAAAAGTCAACAATATATTCCCCCAATTGAGGCTGCTCTTCCACATAGGATCCGTCAATCTTCTTTAAAGCTCTGATTGTATTTCTATTTCTTCTCATTTTTGCAGATAAATGGAAGAATTTTGAATTTCTATCTCCATATTTCATCCACCTAATTCTCGCCTTCGCAGCCCATAGCTTCTCATGATTTTCTAGAGCTTTGGCTAGACCCGTTTTAGCATCTACCTCCAGTGCAAACAGCTGGTCGTTCATCCCATTGCCATCAATTTGATCCTGCACTTGAACTAATTGCTGTTTTGCCTCCTCCAAAGCTCGTTCAAAGTTTGGGAATGCAGATTTCGCCCAACAGCTAAGGACTCCTTTGAGGCGCTTTAGCTTCAGCATAACAGCAAGGATCGGCGAGCCTGAGACCCATTCCGCCCACGATTCTGCCACAATCTGCTCAAAGTCACCATGATCCATCCAAAACTGGTGGAATCGGAAGGGACAATTATGAGGATGCTGGCTAGTATTGGAGATCAGCACCAAAGGAGTGTGGTCAGATGCTATCCACGGAAGATGATTTATCATTTAGATAATTAATTATGTCGGGTTTCCATATAAGTTATGTCAAGTTTTTAGTTAAAAAGGAAAAAGTGATATTAAGTTATTCGGTCCGATTTCGGTTAGTTCCAATGGTTCTTGGCATAAATCCAGATTCGGACAAAACCGAATTATAAATTCTTATTTCAGATCCAAGATTTAACCATATTATAATGGGTTGGATTCGGTTCAGGGTATTCGGTCCGAAACTGGATTCGGTTTTTGGTTTCAGTTCCAATTTGACACCCTTAATATAACACAATTGTTATCCGAAGAAAATTTTGCAGTATATTAACTAAGATGTCTAATGTAGCAACAAGCATATTTTCTATTTTACAATATTAATGGCAAAGTTTTTTAACTAACAGGTTTTAGTGAGTATTTCTAGCCCAGCACCAAGTTTTGCCACATGAAAGAGTCACTAATGGTCTAAGAGCTGCATGTTAAATTTTAGACCCTAATTCAAGAATTTACATTCCTATGTATTGGAGATTCACTAATACTTTCAACTGCATGTTTCTTCTAAAAGAAAAATACACTTTTTATTGAACTTTCAAAGTTTTATTTTCTCACTTGGCCAACTTCTTTTTAACTAAAACTTGAAATATGAGCAAGGGAGCTTGGTTCTACTTATCAACAAAATTTAAGCTCTATCCAATGTGTCCCATGGTAGAGACTAGTGGGATTTTAAAGATATTGTCAGACTAAGACTAGTGGCAATGCCGAAGGTGGGAGTTGGGATGACTAGTGGTGTTTGTTTTGAGTTTTGTACTTTTGAAGTCTTTTTCTTCTTTTAATGAAATAATCCTCTAGCAAAAAAAAAAAGTATTGGTATTGAGTAGCATATCAGAAGAGTGATTTTAACAGACGTAGCATATTGTATCAAGAGATGCAAGATACATTCAAAATATGCATGAAAATGTTTAGGATACATACTAAATACAATTTTAAATCATAATTTATATGATCAATGACTAGATGCTGAAGTAATGAAAACTTTTAGACAGTTTCTGGGTGTACAAACTAATTTTGGAGCCGAGATGTCGGCAGTAATATCTGGCTTGGAAATTGCAAGAGAGATGGGAATCACGCACTTATGGATTGAGAGTGATTCGGTGGCTATGGTATTACTCATATCTAATTGGAAAATTCCCTGGATTGGGTTACAGAGGTGGATGAGTTTGATCCCATATTTACAACCATTGATCTAGAAAATAACTCACTATCTTAGTGAAGCAAACCCAGTTGCAGACTTTCTCACGAAGTCGGCTACAAAATTTGAGCTATCTTTTCCAATTTCTGCTTGGCCTTCGTTGGTTGTAACGGATTTGAAATTAGACAGTCAAGGTCATCCTAGATACAGCTTTAAATAATGGAGTTTGTTTTTGTTTTGGGGCTTTGTTCAGGTGTGGTTTCTATTCTGCAAATGGCAATGCCAAAGGTGGAGTAGTCTCCCTCTGATCCCAAATTATGTAGTCTGATTGTATATTCTTTTTATTCTTTCTTCTTAATACAAATGACTTTTTAGTGAAAAGAAAAAGATTAGGCATACCAAACTAACAAAAAATAAAAATTATTTCACTCTCCAGCTTCGCATTGCCATCAACAAAAGGAAAAATCACACAAAAGTTGCTTGCCTTATAGATCCACCTCCGCATAGCCATTAGTAGACATCATAAGGCAAGACAACATAGGCACATCCGAGGAAAAAAAAATCAATCAAATATTATCTAGGTATAAACAAATAATATATAAATATATCATGTACAAAATAAGAACAAGGTAAGACAAATGGAGGTCCAGTCTATTGGTGGCCTCAGACATCAATTAAAACTGTAGAAACATGGATGAGGAATTTCATTTGGTCTGGCCAAATGGAGGTTCAGAAAAAAACCACTGTTAAATGGGAGGACTGTTGCAAGCCAAAGAAGGAGGGAGGTCTGGGTATTCGGAAGTTACGAGATGTTAACAGAGCTTGTCTATGTAAATTATTATGGAAAATAAAGCATGAGGATTCTAAAATGAGTCAATTTTTAAAGCAAGGTTTACTACTAGCAACGGCGATCTCAGGAGCTACAAGTCTTCATCTATTTGGCAGGGTCTAAAAAGGGTGTGGGATTTTGTAACAAATATGGAGAGTTGGACAGTAGGAAATGGCGTCAAGATCAGCTTCTGGAAGGATCGTTGGTTAGAAAATTCCTCATTGGCGGAATCCTCTAATCTGGACTTAGAAGCGCTTACTTCGAGGCAGCTGCGGGTGGCGGATTTCATTAGGAATGGTGAGTGGTGCTTCCCAAATGTTTCTTCATCATTCTTGTCTGAATCGTTTGAGAAGGCGAAGAGAATATCCCTAACGAATTTAGAGGATGTTTGCCACTGGAAATTATCTTCGTCTGTTTCTTGGTTTTCCATTCTCTGGAAAGCTCTTCTACACCCACGGCAGTCAGTATTTGGATGGAGGTTAGCCCATGGTAGACTCCCTACAGATGACCAAGTGTGCAAAAAGGGGATTGCAATGCCTTCGAGATGTGGGTTATGTGAAAAGGCAGAAGAGTCTAGTTCCCACCTTTTTATTCACTGTGAGTATATCCAGGCCCTGTGGAATATGTTCTGTGATCTATTTGGTGTCAGATGGCAACACTTCACAAGAATGGAAGATTTATTTAGCTGGTGGAAACGTAAAGTAAAATCCGTCACATTCTCAAGAGTATGGCTTAGTGGCGCGGTGTTAATTCCTTATGCAGTTTGGATGGAGAGGAATATGAGACTCCACGAGGGTACCTATTGGCATCACAGGCAACGTTTTGCTATGATTAAAGGAGAGATAGGCATGATTTCGACAGTGCACCTTGGGAAGAACTTGTCCGTAGCTGATTTGATGTGTGCCAGGAGAGTGGGAATTCCCCGTGTAATTGGTAAGCAAAGAGAAATTTTTGAAGTTCGATGGTGTCTCCCCCCTCAGAACTGGATTAAGCTAAATACTGATGGATGCTCGCTAGGGAATCCTAGAAAGGCTGGAGCTGGCGGTGTGTTTAGAAATTACAAGGGCGAACCTTTGCTGAATTTCAGAAATTTTGTTGGTGTAAAATCTAACTTTGAAGCTGAATTCTTAGCTCTCATTACCGGCCTTGAACATGCAAAAAACTCTTGTATCCAAAACCTTTGGATCGAGTATGACTCTGCTGCTGCGGTGTTCTTATTCTCCAAAGGGCTGGCTCCATGGTTTATTCAGCAAAGATGGAGGGGCGTTCTCTCTTATTTGGGCTCAATTTCTTGGAAAGTCACTCATTGCTACCGCGAAGCAAATGTGGTAGCTGATTTCTTAGCGAAAACAGCAGCAAGATTTGAATCTAATTCCCCTGTCGAGGCCTGTCCCCTTCTCACCTCCAGAGAGCTGGAATTGGATGCGGCCCAACGGCCAAGATTTCGATTCACTTAGTTATTTTTTAAAGATTTTTTTGGGTTGTTAGTCTAAGGTCTGAGGTCCTCTCCTACTGATGGCAATGCCGAAGGTGGGGTTGATTTCACTTCCTTAGTCTAAGTCTTGTTGAGTTTATCTTTCCTCTTGTATATTCTTTTTTTTTTTTATTAATTCAATGATCTTTAGTGAAAAAACTAGGAGGTACGTGACTCGTGACAAGTGGCCATTTGGGGTGATTAAATCAGTAAGAGAATTAAGGTGAGTGGATCCTTAAATAGTTTCCTTGAGTTTGTTTGGTGGTATGTGATTTGTGTGGAATATGATGCTATGTGATGTACATGAAAATTCATTATTCTTACTTTGTGCAAATGATATTGAAATGTGGTTGCTAAAATCATGGTTGTGGATGTAATATTTATGTTGGGTTTCATTTAATTTATGATGTTTGTTGTTTAATCATGAGAGTGTCAAGAAACGTGTGGGCAAGACAATGGTCAAGAGACAATATGGTGAGACATCGGTTGCCCAAGAGACGTGTTTGGTGAAACTGAGGTCAAGAAATTGTGTGGTGAGGCATGAGGGTGTCAAAAAACGATCATGGTCCAGAGACAACATGGTGATTGGTGAGACATCTGTTGCCAAGAGACATGTTTGGTGAGACTGAAGTCAAGAGATCGCATGGTGAGGCATGAGTGTCAAAACACGTTTGGATGAGACCCTAGTCAAGAGACGACACGGTGAGACAATATTAGTTATCAAGAGACTCATTTGGTGAGACTAGAGTCAAAGAGACCATATGGTAAAGCTATCAGGATTGTTTAAATTGGATGATATATTAATGTTGAGTTGTGAAGATATGGGATAATGTGTATACATTGGTTCTTCTCTTGAATGACTCAGAGGATTTCTTTCGTAACAACTCAAGGTAGGAACTTAAAGATGCATCGAGTAGTAAAATATTCTTATTGGTTCTAGATGATATGTGGAACGGGAACTATGAGAGATGGGAATGCTTAAGCACCACTTTTACATTGTTAAACCAAGAATCAAAATATTGGTTACAATTAAATGGACTGTGGATAAAGGTTGTGAATTTGAAATCGGAACCATTTATCGAAATCAAACCGAGCCATTTACATGATATTGTGAGATCGTTTAATAAATGGTTTGGTTTTGGTTTTAAAATTTAAATTGTTTAATAATCGGTTTGGTTTTGGTTTTAAAATTTAAATCGTTTAAGTAAACGGTTAAACCGATTAATATATACGTAGTAAGTTTAAGTCATTCAATGTTAACTGTTAGATCAAACATCAAGAAACACGAAAAATAAAGAGACAATAGATCCGCACGACATAGAAATTTAACGAGGTTCACACACCAGGGTGGTGTGCTATGTCCTCGGGCGAAGAAGAAGATGTTTCACTATGCAGAAGAGAAATTACACCCAAGCAGCGGCGAGAAAACTCGCCTTGAAATCCTAGCGCGAAAAAACCCCAAAATACAATGACTTTCTCAACATGCAACAGTACATTATATATATACTCCAAGTCACGGGTCGATCCATCGGGTCACGGTCGAACTGTCAGCCCACGCACCCCCATACGAGATCAGTGATGAGCTCCGAGTTATCTGCCCAACCCCTTTGCTTCCATCATAGATCCCAGAAAATTTCCCATTCAAGTCGCCACCAAAATATGTCGGATCGGGTAAATCTTCAAAACGGGTCAAGAATTCGAGACAAACTTAACATTAACTTAGCATACATTTCAATAATAAAAAAAAAAGTTTATATCAAACAACTATTAAGAAAAATAATATAACAATTAATAATTCAATTCAATATTAAAATTTACATCCATTTCACTAAAAATTCGATAAAAAAAATTAGAAAACATAAGAAAACTATATAAAACGAAGCTGTTTATAAATATAATAAAACTATTGATTAAATGGTTTTATTTTGGTTTTACTTAAAAAATCTTGCAACAAATCAAACCGAACCATTTACACCCGAACTGAACCGTTTTAACACCCTCATTGTGGTTTGAGTGTATGTGGGGAATCACAAGTTTGGAACCCAAAACCTTGAAATTTTGAAGTTAGAAACCCTCAAATTCTGGGCAGAATCAGCTCGATCGGAATCCAGATGCCGTTGTGTTCATCCGGCGATCTGGTTCTATAAAACAAAATTTCCTGGCGATCCAGATCACAAAACGGCGAGCCGGTTAGGAGATTTTGAAATCTGGTTGCTTATTTCCAGCAACATATATAGGGGTTCTTCTTGGACTTTGTTCCATAGGGGTTCTTCTTGGACTTTGTTCCAGTGTTTTATGACACCCTAGGACCACTTATTGACGGTCATTTGTGTTTGGTTGCAAGAATGTGGATCAAGTTCTTGTATGAGAATTATTCTTGTACGAGCTGATTCATACAAATGAAATTTACCATAAAGTTGATTGTTAGATGGATTCCATCTGTGCGGAACAGACCTGTATAAAAATGATTCTCATATGAGGACTTGATCCGTTCTCTTCCTAGGGGTACGTGACCGTTTGAGTTGATTTATTATGTAAGAGAAATTGGGTGAGTGGAATTTTCATGATATCCATTGTTTTTGCCACATGTTACATTTCAGTGTTTTATATGAGACGTGCTTTTGGAATATGTGTGGAACTGTATATCAAAGAATGTATGTAAAACTTACATATAACTTGTTTACTGTATATGTTGATACTATGATAAGCATGTGTATAAGATGTTGAGAATGTTAAATGCAAGAGAATGAATGAGGTATATAGAATGATTAATATGGTAAATGAAATCCGTTGATTGTCTCCCCTTTCCAATAGAGGGTTATGTTCTGAAAGGGATGTGGAATTCATAACAATAACTCCTCTATGATAAGTGTAATGCTTGATACCATAGTAACCAAGATGGTATAATGTTCATGCTTGGGATTCCCTTCACGAGCGGGGATGGATGGAGTGAGATTGGATGAAGTAGCCAAGGTGGTTTGCTTCCCAGGATGCTTGGTGGTATCAACCAAGATGCCCTGAAAGTGTAACCCACTTGACTTTGTAGAGATCCATTGCTATGGTATGGGGAGCAAGATGCCCAATGAGCCAGCTGGATGGCCTGGTTGGGACCAGAGTATAGATAAGTGACATGTGGAATCTACCAAGTCCATACTTTTTGAGTGGTAGACTGTTATTTTTTTTTCCCCCTTGTAATTAGGAGAGATTTTTGTAAATCCATGTGGAAATGAATGTATAAGTTGGGATTAGGTTGTGAATATTCTGCCGGGGGAGATCCTGATACTCTAAACTCAGTATATTTTGGATGTTATATGATGAGTACATTTATGTGTGAAATCTAGGGTAGTAAAACATGCATTTTACATATTTAGAATGGAGCTACCTTGGGTTTTACTCTCTTTTTGCAGGTTTTATATTTTCAAGGCCTTAAGGACTATCGGGAGCTATATCTTCAATTTTACACGTAAAGAGGTCCTATTTCTTTCCATGGTTGCGAAGAGGACGAAATTCTGAGCAGGATGGACGTGTTCAATTAAAAGTACACATTCGTTTGGTCACCCGTACAAATGATTATTCTTTTTCGGGTCAGAAAAAGAATAATGGATCAGAACTGAACCGAGATGCAGAACCAGCCCGTTTGCAATTGTCCCAGAGGTACAAGGAATACTCCAAATGCCAACAATGATCGATGGACCACATCTTTAAGTGATTAAAGATTTGTTTTTGGTAACAACAACTACCTAGCTTAGTTGGTGAGCTATGGTGTACAAAATTCTCTTGCTCACCAAGAGGTCTTAAGTTCGAATCTTATGGTTGTTTTTTTTAGAAGATTTTGTTGAAGATTTCCTGCTTTTCACTCACTTAAAGCACTAAGGGCATGGAGGGGATTTCCACATCAAGTTAGAAGCAAGCAAAATCGTGGAAGCAAGAAGAGAAGAAAAAGAAAAAAAAAAAGGAAAGCAAAATCGTGGAAGCAAGAAGAGAAGAAAAAAAAGGAAAGAGAAAAAAGGGGAGAACCAAAAATTGTCCAAATCTTCTCTCTCCTCCACATCATCACCAAAGATTGTCCAAATCACACAAAGGAAGAAAAAAAAAATCGTCCCTAGGAGAGAGAAAAAAAAGAAGAAAAATAAATTAGAAAAAAAAAGGAAAGAAAATAAGCAAAAAATTTTAGGAAATTTCTCAAAATTTATTTCTCTCTTCTCTCTCATCCATCTTAGCACTTTTGGACTCAAAAGATCTCACAATCAATTGTGGGTTTCTCTCTTTTAGGAAAGAGAAAATTGTTACCCTACCTCTCCATTCCCTATAAATACAACTCATGTAAGAGGAGGAGACACAATTCATTCTTCTTCTAATTTTCTTTAGTTGCTCTCTCTCTTCCTCTTTCTCTCTTTAGTTCTAGTTCTTCTCTATTTTTGCTTTAATCACTTTTGTAATAGTTTTTTTTATATCAATTAATGCAAGCACTTTTTTATTTTTATTCAGTTCTTTTTATGTTTATGATTTATGCAATTGAGTTGTAATTTTTTAAGTTATAGTTCTAGGCTTAGATCTAGGTGACAAGATCACGAGCCGTGGAGCAATTTTTTTTTCAAGTTCAAGCATTGATTCAAGTAAGTAGGCTCCTTCAGTAGTCTTCTCTCCCCCCTCTCAATCCCTCTTCTGACTACCATTTCTTTCTTAATTTAGGATTTTTATTTTCAGTCATTACATTATTGCTATCCCTTTCCCCCAAGGTTCATGGCTAGTGTATGTGTTGGCTTTGCCCCTCCTGGCCATAGAACCATCAATTTATTGCTTTTATTTTAATTGTCTCCCTTTCCCTAAAGCCAAGTAGAGAAACCCTTGTAAGAGTAACTCTCTGGTCAAGTAGGGAAGCTCATATTATGATGCATCCCTCGGGCTAAGTAGAGAAACCTGCTTGTGAGTCTCTCTCTAGCTTTATTCCCTTTCTTTTACTTTATTTTTATTTCAGCATTTTTTTTCCTTTATTATTATTTTTTTTTAATTGCGTGGGTTGTTTACTTTTAGTTATTTATTTATTTAATTTTAATTGTGTGGCTTGCGTCTTTAAATTCTTAGATGACGAATGGTTAGGACGTTATTTTTAGGACGGTAATTAGAATTAGATCACAACCATTAATCAGTTCACTTTCACATTATTAAAAGAAATAAAAAATAAGGTGGCTGCTCTCCCTGTGTTCGACCCGTAGCTACACTGATTCGTACGCTTGCGGTTACATTTTAAATCTCAAACAAGTTTTTGGCGCCGTTGCCGGGGAGACAGTTCCATGTTATTTTTCACTTTCTTTTGGTAAATCTGAGTGCTTTGTTTGCTTTGTTTTATATTTTTCCTTTTCTTTTATTGAATTCTTGAGAAGAACAACTTGCAATAATAGTTGTATCAGTGGAGGTCGCCATGCCTCACAGTATGATAAAGACAGGTTTCGACCTGTAGCAGTACCTCAGGAATTGACCTGAGCAACCCCGGATCCCTGCCGGTAAGCTCCCAAAAAGCAAAAAAAAATAAATAAATAAATAAAAAAAAATCAAAAAGTTTCATCAAAAAGTTTTGCTATCCATTCTTTTGTGCTTGTCTTACTTTAGTTGTGGGAAGTTTTTCTGTTGCATGAGTGTTAAGTGGGTACGTAATACTAAGAATCGGTTAGAAAGAAGAGATCCAACAAGTAGTGACCCTATACATTTGCTCTCTTTAAAACCCTTCAATATGGGAGACCAACAGCAGAACCCTTCACCTAAATCTCTGAAAGATAGGTTCTACCCTGCTAGAACAGCCCAACCTTCCTGTATAGTTCTACCACAAGCCCAGGGCAATAATTTTGAACTCAAATCTCAATACATCACTATGTTGCCCCACTTCCATGGGTTGACCTCTGAGGATGCAAACCTATTTCTAAGGGAATTTGAAGAGGTATGTGTTCTAATTAAGATCCAACAGCTTTCTGATGATGCTGTTAAGCTTAGGTTTATCACTTTTGCATTGAAAGACCAAGCTAAGAAGTGGTTGTATGGATTACCCACAAATTCCATAACCTCATGGGAACAGTTCACAGTTGTCTTCCTTAAGAAGTTTTTCCCAACTCACAAGACCAATAAGCTTAGAAGTGATATCCTTCAGTTTAGGCAAAAGCCTAGTGAGTCATTTTCCAAGCTTATAGAGAGATTCAAGGATCTACTCCAAGAATGCCCTCACCATGGCCTAGACCTATGGCATTTATGTCAAATAATTTATGAGGGTATTGATTACCCAACTAAACAAATGATAGAGTCTATGTGCCCTGAGGGATTCACATCCTTTACAGATGAAGGAAAAGCATGGGAATTTTTACTTAACTTAGCTGACAAAACCCGTGAGTGGGAATCAACCCAAGAGAGTGAAAGAACCATAGGAGGAAAAGGATATTTTGTGGATGGGATAGTAGCCAAGGAAGCCCATTTGGATAGCCTAATCAAGAGGATTGACGCTATTGTTCCTAGAGAGCCATCATCAGTCAATTTAGTTAAGATTTGTGCTTGGTGCCAGTCCCCTGGACATGTCATAGAAGAATGCCCTAACACCTCTGGGGGCACTTCTAATGATAGTGTTAATGCCTTATACCAGACTAATCCATATAGTAACACATACAATCCAGGATGGAGAAATCACCCAAATTTCTCTTGGAATCAGGGCAACCAAGTAGGACCTTCCAATTTCTATAATCAAGGTCAACC
>NW_024869173.1:0-40947 GCF_013358625.1 Macadamia integrifolia
TTTTTTCTATTAAGCATGAAAGTTTTATAATATATATCTAAGTGAAAGATTTCATATTAGATAATGTATGAATACTATCAATTCTTCAGCTATTGAATAAAAATACTCAATTCTCATGTTCTTATCTATTTCAATTTCAATTTTAAATCAGGGGTTCCTGAGCTGAAGCCCATTTGAAATTCATATGATTGGCGAATGAAACAAGAATATGTTAAAATAAATCCATAACTTAGTTACTTCTCCTTTTATTTATTTTCTTTTTATTTCATGAGGGAACCAAACTCATTGATAACACAAACATTCCCACTAAGAACTAACCTTTTTTTATAACTATTCTTTCTTATGTACCCATATAGTGTCAAGTCAAGTGGACTTGCAGAGGGCTAAGGCTGTTGGCAGCATTTGAGAAACGGTTTTCCCTCCTTTTCTCTTTAAATGAATAACACCTAGTAAAGTTTTTTTTTTTGGTTCTCAAAATTTCATTAACCCAAGATTTAGGAATACTTGTTATGATCTGCTTCATAGTAAAAAACAAAAAACATAGAGAAGTTCTATTGTCTTGTAACTAGTACCAATAGCATAATGGGATAGTGATAAAATAAAGGTTAATTAACAAGAGCTAGAAATTAAAGAACTATTATCCATGAGCATGTTTACTGAATTCAATTGATGAAGCAATCATGTTGACATAAATGTAGAAAGCTAAAGAGGATTACTTTAATAACTATAGTGCCTATGATTTAAAAATGATTAAATCTTATACTTGATGCCTAAACTAGCATTTCTGTAATTTAATGCATTTGCATGTTAGCATATCCATTATTCATTTATTTTTTAAGTAACAAACATTAACTCAATAACATGTGAAATCAGGTTTTGGTTTCCACTAGACTTCATATGAGAGAGAGAGAGAGAGAGAGAGAGAGAGAGAGAGAGATGTGCGAGGGGGTTGTTGCTACAGGCCTCACATGCGTGGCCTTTTTAACAATCCGGGGGTTAAAGGCTTCAAAAGTTTCTGGAGATAGAGGTGGAATGTAGCAGATAGACAGGAAACATCGCACAAACGTTAGCAATAGCTAGCTAATAATCTCAGAATTTATCTATAAATCAGGGCCACGAGTCTCCAACCTCTCACAAGCGTCTCAGTGTCAGGTGACTCAAAGTTCAGTTCTCCAGTGCTAGCAGCTATGGTGTTTCATGGTAAGGTATGCCTTCTTCACCACTTCTCCTTTTATAGTTTCATTTACCACACTCTAGCTGTTCATCCATCGACATAGCCTTCCTCTTTGAAATTTTGGAACTCAATATCTTTGTTTGATTGAATAGTTCATACTTAATTTTACTTAATTACCTCCTCTTTGTTTTGTTGTTTTCCTTTCAGTTGTTAGTTATCTACCTTGCTTTTTCATCCTATACTTCATAATCTATAAGCTAATTAAGAGAGGAAGATTTGTTGGTGAGTGATTTCCATGTTATCTCCTTCCCAAGTATACAGTCTTCTACTGATATTCACCTCTATTTCTTTGTCTGTTCAACCTTGAACTACCCTAACTAAATAAATCATAGCTAATAATCCCAATCATCTAACATGTTTTTTATAGATGACGACGACGATGATCAGATCAAATCAAACCCTTCTGATTTCATGCGTGTCTGTTAGAAATTTATCTAGATATCCCTGTCTTTCATGGCCTCAATCTGTATATATATTCTTGTATGTTCATTAACTAACTAGTGGTGGAATGAAAAGGTAATAGAAAGAATTGAGTGGAAAGGAAGAAAATATATAGTGGAAGCTTCAGAGGGTATTGCATTGTAATTGTAATGGAGTTGTCCCTTTGAGCGTTAATGGTAGACGACAGAGGAGAAGCTAAGGGACCATTTACTAATCTTGAGAGTAGTTACTGTTGTTTAATTGATGAGGACAAAACATATTAATGGGAAGCAATTCATACTTGTTAAAGCCATTAATGGTCCTGCGTAGATAAGTAATATATAGGACCACAGACCAGTTCCAACCTCTCAATGCTCCCACCACATCCAAGTAAAAGAAATTAACCAAAGTAAATGTACAAGGAAACCAAAGTAAATGTACAAGGAAATCAAAGTAAATTTACCTCCTTTTCATCTATTAGGGAGCACAATAACAACAAACAGAGCAATCAAAATTAACAAAACTGAAGTGTAAAGCAAGGGGTAAGATAGAAGTTGTACCTAGATTGCTTTCTCACCCACAACCACTGTAACGTCACCGCTGGCAGAGGTGAGACTAGAGAGAGAGGGATTGAGGGGTTAGAGCAGAATTGAGCCGTGAGGAGAGAGAGAGAGAGAGAGAGAGAGAGAGAGGGAAGAGGAGAAAGAGGGGCGGTTTTAGTCTAGAGGAGAGACGTGAGAGAGAGGGGCTCAAGGTAGAGGAGAGACGTGAGAGAGGGAGACTTTGTTTTCTTTTCTTTTTCTTTTTCTTTTTTTTTTTCAAGAGAAAGAGACTTGGAATTTCACTAAAAATGGATTAATTTTTTTTTTTTAAATTAAATTAGATTCACGAGGTTTTGAGAGAGAGAAATACTATAGAAGCAGGTTTGTGCGGGAAAAGGAAGCCGGGAAAACCAAAAGCATAAGTAAATTAAAAAACCTTTCCTGCATCTAAAATTCCTAAATGATTTTGGTGTTAGTTGGCGACGGGAATAAAATTGCAATTGCCTAAAATCAATGACTGGCTATGGTAGTGATTTTACCGTTGCCAAATATAAATGGTTATATTTTGTGACGGCATAATTTCTATCATTGTTATAAATCAAATTATTTTTGATTGAGCATAGGATATGAGGCAACGGTAAAAAATTTACCGTTGTCTACGATATTATTTCACTACGGTATTAAAAAATTCCGTCGCCTTAAATAATTTTTTGTAACATTTAAATTTAACACATCATTATAAAATGATGTTGCTACGGTATTTTTATTTTCGTTGCTGAAATTTTGTTTTGGTGACGAGTATTATTTTACAATCGCCATAAATGTATTAGGCTACACTATCCATTTTAAGGTCACTATATATTATATTTGGCAACGGTAGTATTTTTTTACCATCGCCATAAATGTGTTTTCTTGTAGTGTAGCCGCATATGCCAGGGTGACCATCAGGGAACTAGAAGTGGCTTCAATTGCCCGCGTAGTGGAGCTGGTCTCAGAGAGAGCCACAAGAATGAGTGATGAGTACATTAAATCTGCTATTGATTGTGGAGAATTGAGTAAGAGGGTCCCATATAGTGATATCCTCATATCATCATGGTGGAAATTAGGGTTCTCTAACGCGAACTACCCTTGGGGAAGACCCAAGTACAATTGTCCTGTGGTCCACCACAGGAAGAACATTATAGTGTTCTTCCCAGACATTGAGGGGCCTACCAGTGGTGATGGGGTGAACATTTTAGTGGATTTTCCATTGAAGGAAATGGAGAAGTTCCAAGCCCTCTTCAATAAATCCCCTGTTGCATAACCTCTCTCTCTCTCTCTCTCTCTCTCTCTTATGTCTAAGAGATATAGATAAAGATTTATTGTCATCGATCTTTAGTTCTTCTGATTACATATCTCTGCTGTGACGTTTGTTTTCCTCTTTTATATGGATTTATTGAGGATTTATCTTAGTTTGGGTCTTCCTCTTGGTTACAAGTCTATTATTGTGATACCCTACTTTTAAAACCCGGTTTAATTGTACGGTTGACCCGGTTTAACCATGCAGGACCCGAACCAGAGAGGGTTAAGGCGGGTTCCTTATGGACCATGATGGCAAGGGTGACTTTGAACACAGGTTGGCCAGACAAGTTCGAGTCAGTGCCAGAGGAGACGGATGTACCCAAGCTGTGCACATATGCATATCATAAGGTCATGTATGGGTAATGCTGGTATGTAGCCATATCCTAAAGTGTATAAGTATAATATACCTTATGCCGAGAGTCGAATTCCATCAAAATCCCACTTGTTGGCTAAGTTTTGACCCTCAGGTGGGCGGTCACAGGCGGGCGCATCCGCCCACCTGAGTGACCCACCCATGTGGTTACTAGATATTTTAAAGTATAAATAGCATTTATTGTGTTCCTCCTTTTCTCATTTATTACATTAAAGGGGTTGGTGAGAAGAGTAAAGAGGAGAGAGAAAAGAAGGGAAGAAAAGAGAACGAAGAAGAAGAAAGGGGAAGAAAGAGGAGGAAGGAATGACTTTGAGCGATGCCAAGGTTTGATCTTCCTATTCCGACGCCGGAAGAGTGATCCCCTACACGAGATCTACGATTGAAGGTGAGCAAAGGCTATGCTTCTTAAATTTCACCAAACCCAAGTGAAACCCTTGATTTGGGTAGAGCTCCTTGAGATCTTGTAAATCCCACTTGAGATGATGAATCTAAGGTTTAATAGATGGTCTATGTGTTGATTTTGAAGGATTTGAAGAAGTGTTTACAAGATTTGAGAAGTATTGGTGATTTCTTGAGCTAAGAAGTGATTTTGGGGTTTTGAAAGAGTTCTTGAGCAAAGAAGGTAAGATGGTTTTTCAATCCTTAAATCTAACTTAGATCTAGGTTAGAATCATCTTATAAGACCTTAGATATGTGGAAAATGTGATTGAAAAAGCCCCATTTGGTTTCCCCAAGGTTGAAAAAAGTTTCAAGGAAGAAGGTAAATTTTTGCCCCCTCAGGTGGGTGAGGACCGATAGGCCGACTAGCCCGCCTGAGGGCACCCGCCTGAGAGGGCAGACCCTCAATTCCCATCGGTGGGTGAGAATCGGCGGGCCGATCGGCCCGCCTGAGAGGGCAGGCCCCTCGATTTCCACCGGTGGGCTGACTTGCCCGCCTGAGAAGATCGACGGGTCAGCCTGCCCACCTGAGAAGACAGGTGGGCTGTCCGGCCCACCCATGGGGGCCCCAACATGTTTTTTGTGTCCGAATGGACCCAAAACGGACGGGCAACCTTCTTTTATGGTTTTAAACATGATTTAACCATCAAATCTTGTTAGTTTTAACCCCAAGGTGGTGAAATACTAACCCCATTCACTTATGATAGGTTCACTAGAAACTTACGTTTCTCGAGCCGGATCTCACCCGTACAGGGCGTGAGTCTTTGTACACAACAGGTAAGTGGGCAGAGGACGTTTGACTTTATTTTAGGGCTTGTTTTGCATCATTCAATTGTATCTAGACTAGCCATGTCATCATGCAAATTATGTGTAGATTAGTCATCCTCATATGATTATGATATGTGTGTTGTGTTTTACATTCTCAATGCTGAATGATTGATGTGCTTATGTGATGAATGGTTGGATCACTGTGCATGATGCATTATTAGACTAGACGCCGCAGTCGACTTGGAAACGAGTGCATTGGTGGCCCATGGAATGGGACGCAGTGATACTATGCAATCGTACTATGTCATATAGGAGCATGCGGTTTAGGATTATCATTTTCCCGTACTACGAACCTTCCCAACAGGGGTTGGGGTGTTGGATTATCACTTAGGGGGAAGTAGTGGTCGTGATTATCGGGTCACTGTGGCGGTTAGACATACGCCCGACTGGTCATTAGGACAGTCGGTAACCTCAGTGGCATATTCAAGAGGGCCAATCGTACTGCTTTTAAATTGCTGAAGTCAACACCTTTACTTTTCTGTCATTTACTTTTATGTTGAGAGCCGGTGGTCGACATGCTTTACTTTTCTGAGTACTCACGGTGGGCCTTCTCCGACAACCCTATGGGCGTATCGCGGGATGGAGTTCGTTGCTCGTACCCGGGGCATACTCGCACTGTAGTTGTAGTAGCATAAAACCAAAGACTTAGTAATGTTGTTTAGGTGGATAAGATTTACAATGAATTGCATAGCATATAGTGCATATGGATGTGATTGTTGTGTGGTCCTTCTTTTCATTTACTGAGCTAGTGAGCTCATCCCTCGTGTGCACCTCTTTTAGATGATTTTGCAGGTCACCCGCCTACAGATCAGGGGTCGAGCCCCACAATTGAGTTTCCCGATGAGGATTGGTGGGTCCCCGAGGAGTATGGGCATGATGCTGATTGCACGTGCGAGGGTTGTGCTGTGGGACCGCAGTATTGACGTCGTACATGATTTTACCTTTTGATTCTTTTGATGATCCCCTTTTTGTGTACTTGATACGTAAATTATTATTTTTGTGTGTAAATATCATGCCTGCGGGCCCACATGTACTTAGTTATACACTACAATTTGGGTAGCAAGTATGTTGGAGATATTTACAGGTAAATTAAGTCTTCCGCTGAACTTTTGAACGTTTATCTTAGATGTGGGTATGCTGTGGTGGATACTGTATCAGATGATCCTGACAGGTTTGGGTTAACCGGAGTTAACTCGATCACCGGTCCAGTTCTGTGTGAACAGGGTGTGATAATTATGCTATGTAAATATCTGAACTTTCTAACAAAAAAAAATAAAGGGAAATTTACTATCACGCCCTTACACTGGACCTATATATATATTAAAACTCCTCTATCTTTTACTTTTTTTCTATTTTGATTTTTACATCTCTTTCTTCCCTACTTTTTTTAAATACCCAGATTACCCCTCATTTTCATCTGTAATATATTACATTTTTTTTCAAATTGACTGGTTCAAACCTATACCAGTGAAGAGTACAGAGGAATTTAATTGGATGACCTATGCCTGGAAGATTGGTTACTCAATCTTATGTTATTTTTTCTAATTATTATCCCTTTTTTGGCCATTTGAATTGGTTTGAGGGATCTAGTCTCAAATGAGATTTTGGGAGATAATGCTTCATTCTCCCATTAGATCTCTGGAGTTCTCTATTTTGGATTGGATAAACGTTTTCCATTGGGATGCATGATCGTCTGATTCATGTTTTTCGGTGCCTGATTTGATCATCTAATATGGTGTTTATCATAAGATTTTCGTGACTAAATAATCGCATGGGATGTTATTCTGACAACACATGACATTGCCTGTACAGTTTCGGGTCTTCCCTTTAATTTGAGGTGGAGGTGGGAGCTCAAAGTACTGTTGTGGATCTTTCGTTTATTGGATCTGGTGGGTCTTCTCGCTCCATTTCTGCTTTTTGTTTTAGTAGAGATTTAGAATGCCTCTTACTTATCTGTATTTTGAATTGCGGGCACCATGCTCTCTTGCACTTCCTCATCTTCTTTTATTTTTATTTTGTTTTTGTCCTTTTTTGGTGGGCAAGGAGATCATTAAACCAGAGGAACTCAAAGTTTGAACCAGTCAATTTGAAAAAAGTGTAATAGGTTGCAGGTGAAAAGGAGGGGTAATTTGGATATTTAAAAAGAGCAGGGGAGAGAAAGAGATGTAAAAATAAAAAAGCAGAGGAATATGAAAAAAAAAAAAAGGAAGAATTTTAATAAATATAGGCCAAGTGTAGGGAAGTGATAGTAAATCCCCCAAAAATAAATATTTGAACTTATGTGGGCTGAGCTTTCTCTTGTTATAGTGCCAGAGGCCCATTTCATATTCAATAAACATATTAGATACTGCATCTTCGACTGGGCCTAAAAGTTTGCAGACTAAGTTGTACATTATTGCCTAAGCTAGACCTGATTTTAACTAGCTGACATCCCTAATTTACCAAGTCTTATCCTAAAAACTTGGGCTTTTGACCGCCATATTGACAACGGAATCCGTTCTGCTCTGCCCCTCATTGGTTGGGTATAATATTCTAATACCTGCTCACCCTAGCAGCATTTTCCCTTCTTCATTCAACAATTTTATTTCAATTAAGTTCAATTGCGTGAACTACCTTCTGTGGCGTTAGCAACTCATACCGTTGCTCAAAAGCTATGATGTTTATAGCCTTATCAATGGCTCCTTCATCTGCCACCTGCCACACTTGCAGGCTCTGCTGCTACAATCGAAGACTCTTCTGCTGCTATTGTTTTGAATCTAGCATACCAAGCCTGGGTTTGCCAAGACCAGTTGCTCATGTGCTAACAACACCTGTGTAGCGCAGTTGGTGAGTTGTGGTGCGTAAAATGCCCATGCTCACGAGGAGATCTTGAGTTCGAGTCTCCTGACTGTTATCTACTTCTTCTCCCTACCTATCAAAAAAAAAAAAAAAAAATTGCTCATGTGCTAGCTAATTGCCTCTCTTATGGAGGCTATCCACACTCAAAATCAAGACCATAATGGATCAATTATCTGTTGCTAGTCAATTGTTTTCTTATGAAGACCTTTGCCTCCATATATTGAATGGGTTGGGACTGAATATGCATCTTTTGTAACCTCCATCTCAACTCGTGATGTTCCCGTCACCTACCAAGACCTTTGAGGTATTGCTGTTAACCTAAGAGATCCGTCTTAAGGACAATAGTTGAATGTTGATACCTCCTCTCCTAGCGCCAACTTCACCATGCCACCACTGATGACTCTCGTGGTATAAAATCTTGTGGTCATTGACACTGGAATACATGAGGCCGTTATAATGGCCGAGGTAGAAATAACCGCAATGGTGGCTGAAATTCATATGGTCGCCACTCTAAAAATTAGGATTATTCTTCTCTTGGCCAATATCATCAGCATCCTAATGCCCATTGCTAGATCTGCAATGGCATGGGGCAGTCCACCCTTGATTGCCGCCAACGCTATAATCATGCTTATTATAATGGATGCATTGCTGCTCCTACGGCCAATTATGTTGCCTACCTATCTCATCCAAATGAAAGTAAAGTCTGGCTCTCAGATTTTGGCTCAACAAACCATATCACGACCAATTTGGACAACATGCATATCTCTTACGCGTACTCTGGCCTGATCAAGTTTAAATAGGCAACAGCATAGGTTTGTGCATCCATAATACTTGTACCTCTTACATTTCTAATTCGAATTTTAAATAAGGAAAAGGACAAGAATACTAGCAGGATACTTAGGTATTAGGTATACTAGCGAATATTGATCGTCAAATTATGGTAGCTGAATCTATGCCTTCTATTTAATCTATTATAATACAATACAAATACAACCCTTCCATACTTTATACATACTATGACTTGACATGTCGACTTTACCAAAAAAAAAAACTGACATGTGAGCCTCCACTGACTCTCTCTCTCTCCCTCTCTCTCTTCATCATAGCCAGAGCAACAGATGAGCAACGGAGCCCCTTCATCCCTTTCTCTAGTCATCTACAACTTGGATTGCCTCTGTTGCTGCCGTTCAAAGAAAACATCACTGATTCCGGTTGTTGCCGTTCAAAAAAAACTTTAATTTTCTGTTTAGACTTTGGATTTTTATTTTCTTTTTTTAATTCTCTGAAGTGATTTTGGTTCTTTGTCCTAAATTCGTTCGAATCAATAATAAGGCTTGAGAAGGTAGGTAATGGATTTTGATATTAGTTTATCAATCGATCTCTAGTATTCCCGCTAGATCTGAAGCAAAGGTTTCCCTTTTTTTTTTAGAAACTCTCTAAGTCGAGGGTTCTCAATAGGTTTTCTCTCTTAGATCTCAATCTCAGTGGGAGTTCTGATTTCAGAAAAACACATGAATCAGCTTCACTTCTGGTTTCAGATGAAGGTTCATAGCGGGAGTTCTGTTTCAGATGAAGGTTAACAGGGGGAGCTCTTGTTTCAGCACAATGTTCTTAATGGGAGTTTCTGATTTGAGAAGAAAACAAGATCAGATTCAAAATACTGTTGAGATCACTTTCCAAATTAAATCTACAACTGAAATTGAAAGTGATATTGCAAGGAGTGCTCTTTTTTATAGAGTATGTATTTTAATTTCCCAACACCAAGTATAGTATCTGTCAGGGTTTACTAGTGTATTTTAGCAGACTCAGGTCACTCTCCCCTATAAAGTTATATGCAAATCCAATGGTTGGAATTAAATTAATTAAATTCAACGGTTCTCAACTTGCTAGCATACCTGATATCTTGCTAGCATTCTTATCCCTCTCCAAAAAAAAAAAAAAAAAAAAGAAAAAGAAAGAGGGGAGTAGAGTAGAGGTAACTAGGTAAGGTAAAAGTTCAGTTTTGGGGGAATCAGAAACAAAGCTTAAGATGGAGAATTATCAGGAAATATAGAATAAGAATAGGGGAGTTATAGTAATTTCTCCAACTATATAATTCTGGGATATGGTTGACTTCTGACAGTCTGGAAAAATGGCGTTCACACTTTACAGTTCACCGTCACTTGATCCACAATTCCACATGTTCTCTTGTTGGGCAATTTCTGATTAGCTGAACAAAATTAAGGCCTTTCAAACCCTAATTATAATATTGTAATGGCAGACCTAATCTTGTAAGGATCTTCAATAAATTATTTCTTACTCTAATAGGTTCAATAGATTTAAGGGGTTTCCTCGATTGGTTTGTGGAGTCTATATATGCATAGATCCACTATTTGGTCGTCTGTTCTCATCTTTGGTGTTGCTTACTTCTTCTTCTTCTTCTTCTATCGGAGCCCATCTGATTCTCTTCAGAACACGGCAGAAGAAATTCCCAAATCCATTTGCGATTTCACTATCGAGGTATATGGCTTCCTATACTAATTTAGCTTCAGTTGTATTTTTTTGGATTTTCCGGTTTGGTTGGTCTTGGTTACAGCATCTGGTTTTCCTCTAAATGGAGATGTTGAGATTAAGCTTCTATATTTTATTTCTGCTTTGTAGTCTGTTTATACAAGATTTACTGCCTGTACAGACATGGGTCAACTGGTTTTCTTTTGAATCATGTTTCTCTCTCTCTCCATAGGTGATTGATTGCTTTTTGGTTTCTTCTACTACTTTGTTTACAGTTTCAATTGAAGCCTGCCTTTTCTTGCTTATATTTTTTTTGTCTGTTTTTCCTGTTTCCCTTATAATTGGTACTTGAACTTCAATGCAGGATATCCATGGCAATGATGTCAGCATGAGCTCTTACAAGGGAAAGGTTCTTATGATAGTCAATGTTGATTCAAAGTGGTATTTTGTTAATCCAACGACAACAAATACTTGATTTAGCTATCATATAATATCTAATTCTTCTCCTTGGGGAAGTCTTCAAATTTCTGTATTTTCTCAATTGAATATATGTAACTGTTATGCTAGCTAAATATTACTTGGATGGAATTATCTCAGAAGCCTCTCTCTACAGTTTAAATTTATCTGAGCTGATGAGTGTATTCCTGCTTTAGATGATTCAAATGATTGCAGATTTTATCCTCTGATCCTTGATTGTTAAGAATGATGAAATTATACTGAGACTATGTGGTTCCAACTGTCATTTAATTATAGCTGTAGCTATGTCTTCGGCTGAGGCATTAAGACAAGCATTGAAGATGCTTCGGTTCTACTTACATCCACCCCCGCTTTGCATAATTTACAAGCTTTAATGACATAATTAAGTTTTCTAGCATTTAAAATGAAAATTTAGTACCCTAAAACATGTCCAGCCATGATCTATTATCCATTTGAGACTCCAGACATGTTTGTTGAAGGGCTTACTCAGTTTTTGTTGAACTCAGAACACTTGATTTACTAGTTCAAAATCCTTGCTCAATTATTATGCAGTATAGGGCCAGAAAAGAAACAAAGTCTTGCATGCTTTCTGAACCATATGATTCTGGTCAAGTTTTTTCATCAATAAAGAATTGATTTTTGACTGACTTAAGATATCCTGTTAAGTCTGATGATTCGAAGTATGCTACTTGAAAATTTGAATTTTGATTAAAAAAATTATGGAAAATTGATGACCACACTGACACTGTCAGTATAATGCGCCTTCTCATGCTCTCTGCTTCCTAACATGTGGGGCCCCTGTATACGAACCATGCAATGCCCCTTCCCATGCTTCCATTGACTTGGAGTCGGAGATTCCATCCCACGCCGTCGACCCCCTGCCCTTTTTTATTTTGACGGTCCTCCTTGCTCAGACTTGTTTCTTCTTGTTGAATCATTGGGAGTCTTACGTATATTAAATCACTGCTTCTTATTAGGTTGCTTGTTTCTGTATTTGTAGTGGTCTAACTCATGCAAACTACCAGGAACTGAACATTTTGTATGAAAAGTACAAGAACCAAGGTCTGCTTACCAATCTGCCTTATTTATTTGTTTGTTTTTTAAAATTAGTTAGTGAGTAGTCACATTGTTTATCATCATTCTGGTAGGCTTTGAGATCCTAGCATTTCCCTGCAACCAGTTCGCTGGTCAAGAACCTGGAAGTAATGATGAGATCAAGGAAGTTGCCTGCACAATGTTCAAAGCTGAATTCCCCATCTTTGATTAGGTATTTTAGATGAATGAAACAACAACAGAGTTGTAGTTCTCATATAAGCTTGGGTCTGAACTGCGTTAACCTTTTTTATCTTTTGTTTTTTGTTTGGCGATTGTCATGATTTAGCTTCACCATTGATGATGACGAATGACTTGATAACTAAATTAAGACAACTGTTCCCACGGCTACCTTGTCTAGGGGCATGAAAGGAACTACTTCCTAAATCACTCATCGAATGGCAGAAAGATTCTTATGTTCCTTTAATTTGTAAACATATTTGGATTAACATCAGAGTCCTTATTTAAATCATACACAAAGTTTAGAAATATGAGATTCTTATCTCAGTTTGAGGATTCTTGGTCATCACACTAAGACCTTGGTTTGTTGAAATTCTTGAGGCTTAGGAATTTTTCCAAGTTATATTTAAGAGTGGAAGAAAGTTTTTTCCCTGTTCCAATATCCCTGGGTGTTTTATTTCTGCAATTACTTCATGAAATATAGATACTATTGAAAAAAGTTAATGAAGTGCAGGACAGGACAGGAACTTCCTTCTTGTGCTGTGTATATGGTGGACTTGGAGGGAACTATCCAGGATCCACCACTTGATGCTTTCCCACCCACAGATTTTCTAGGCTAAGATACTGCTTTATTTGATAAGAAGTAACCCATATAACCACATATCGTTCAGCATGTCAATTTCTGAGTTCGAGTTGTTAACTGATGTAATTGATCTCTTAGGTGAAAGGACTTTACTCCCTCTCAAGAAGATTTTTATGAGTAGCACAGGCATGGTGGACAGTTTCTTTCTGTCAACTTCCCTCGCTTCTGCAAGTATTGTCGGGAAGAGAAATACAATGGAAGTTTGATCTATCTCTATACTATGTGAAGAACCCCAAACCTCACTTTGATTTGGAATGTTCTTAATTTATGTCTTCCGGATATTTTAGGTTGAGGTGAATGGTAAGAATAATTCCTAGACCTCAATTTGAATTGACATTGTTCTTAATTTATGTATTCTGACTTTATTAGGTTGAGGTGAATGGTAAGAATACAGCCCCAATCTACAAGCTCCTAAAATCACAGAAAGGTGGGATATTTGAGGATAGCATTAAGTGGAACTTCACGAAGTTTCTTGTAGACAAAAATGGAAAGGTTGTGGAGAGATATGCCCCCACCACATCTCCACTTAAGATCGAGGTTTCAAAAAATTCTGCTTCTGCTAATATCATTTTCTTCATAAGGAAATATATGTTTCATCTAATTGCTCTATGACCCTGTTTCATTTGCAGAAAGACATCCAAAATCTATTGGGAATTTTGCAAGTTCAACTGAGGCACAACACATTGTCCAGAAATATTTGTATGTTACTTCCAAAAAAAAAACATGTTTCTTATGGATCTCTCTCTCTCTCTCATTTGTTGTTTAGAAGGATTCTGTGACATGTTACTAGGCATTAATAAATCAAATAAGTTTTCGTGGCTTTGTTGTCTGCTATCTCTAGAGGTGCTAAAAGTACTAGTAACTTACAAAGAGAACATTTCTGCTTATGGTGAAATTTGTACTGAAATTTTCCATATAAACAAGGTTGAGGCTTCTCAACAGGTCACATATCACATGGAAAATACGTTTTGCTCCTGTGTTCAAATTAATGCCCACAAAGGTGTGGATGCCATCTAAATGGTTAGTCTCATCACACTAGTTCTACATATATTCTTTATAGTAACTTGTCATATTTTCCAAAGAAATTATCAAAACATGGATCAGGGAAGTTACAACAGAAGGAAGGATACTTTCCCACATCAGATGGGAGACCATCCCTTATTGAAGGTGGATTAGTATCTGATTGAGAGTTATGGTCAGATATACCACATTTTGAGACCTATACTAAAGGCACAAAGAACCAAGACTCAAATCCAATCTTAAAATGGATCATATTTAATTCCAGATCATTCAGATTTCAGGTTCAGGTTCGGGGTATGGATGGAATCGAGAGGGAAAGAAAGAGTCTGGTTTCAAAGGCTTTATCAGCTTTGTAATCATGGATCATCAACATATCCGTAAGGCCCTGTTTGTTTAGAGGGGAATTTGGGGTGCGATTGTATGACACATGGATCCCACATATTGGTGGGGTGAATGATAAGAATGAAAAAGTTGTAGAAAAGTGTAACTTTCCGCCCCATGCTTGTTTGATTGGCTTGAAAAGTTGAACTTTCTCACCCCATGGTATGTTTGGATATCAAAATTTGTGATTGATGGGAAAGTTGTTAAATTACAATATAATTACAAGAACACCATTACTTCCATAGGCCTTCAAATATTTATCAATAACGTCCCCCCATCAACACCTACTAGTGTGACCTTTATTTTTTATTTTTTTACAGTAAGATGTGGGGCCCACCAATATTAATTATTTGGATAAGTAAAAAATTATTCTAATTATTCCACAAAAAAATATTCGAATTTAACCAAAAATCCTAATGCACACCAAACAAGAAACAAACTAATTTAAATCTAAGACACCCTGATTGAAACAAATTGAGATTAATATATATATATATATATATACATATTTATACTACAATAGAGACTTGGATTCCCAACTTGCCAACCTCTCTTTAGAGCATAAAAAGGCCAATTCTAGTCATGAGCAAGTAATTGGTCCCGTATTTGATAGGATTACCAATTGGAACACCATGCATAAGCTTGGTTGCTACCAAGATCACAGGGATCCCAAAATTCTCAGCTATTGTACAAAAAATAACTAGTAGAACTTTCAAAATGGAGAGCATGAAGTGTGTCCATAATGTCCAGAAGTTTGAGAATATTACATTACTAGTTGTAAGAAACCATTAAAAATGTACATCCCACTCAAACATTCCATTCTTAAACTATGAAATAGAAAGAAGTTCTTCGACCTAGAGTCAGAGCTCTAATTTCATAGTTTTAAACAAATATATACTTTAAAGAGTTCAAAAAAAGGCAAAAACACGACATCCATAAATCTGAAAAGCCCTTCTACCCATTGGGGTCTTGTGAATGCCAATGCCTCCAGAGAAAGTCTGCCCTGTGTGAGACATCATAAGACATAAATATATTAGCTTGCACTGAATTTGCACTAAAGTATTCAAAAGACCTACTAATCATGACACCAGAACTAATCCAACATCAAAACAAAAAATATATTTGTGACCCCAAACAAGAGAAACAAATAAATGAAAGAAAAAAGAAGGGTAACCATCCAACTAGTGAAGCAAAGCTCATTGTCAAGGATAAATTTTCATTTTAGATGTTTCTTTGGACCGAGATATGCCCATATGTTGCCCATATCCTTAAAGATCTAGAACTTGAGGATTTCCTATGCTTTCTGGCTATGCTCTAATCACATGCTATCAAAGGATAAAAAATTGAAGTTGCAGATCTTGGAGAAGAAGCTTTGTTGCAAGGCTTATGACAATCATCAACAGGGTCTGGGGGTGAATAAAAAATATTCCAAGGCCTATGAGAATCATCAACAAACCTAGTTTGCCACAATGTCTCTAAATAAGGAAAATACATTATTATTCAAGAAAACAATTCCATCTATCAAACTAATAGGAGTCAACTAAAAAAATTTCTTTCACAACCATTTTGAAACAATTCAGCAGGTGGACAAAGTATTTAGCATTCCCACTAGGAAATTCCATATTTAGAGAGAGCAGCATCTCAAAGGTGCAATTGAAATCTTTGAGCATAATACATTCTGTTGTTGTACAACTTTGAGGAAACTAAACAAGCAGGAATTTCCAAAATTGTTTTTAGAAAGGAGGAATTTTCCATTAGATTAGTGATATATACCTACCATGAAGGTCATTAGCAACTCACACAAGCAGGTATCTGAAAAAATGAGCGCTTTTTTGCATTGAGTAATCCTGGTCACAATCAATAACAGTAAGGTGCAACAACTTTCAGTCCCCCTGTCGCTCAAGACCACACCCATAAATATATGGATTCTTCCTCTCCTCCTAATCCCGCAACCTTCTCCTGCTCCTCTTTTCCAATTCCATGGAGCGTAGCAGTAATGTTTGGTGTGGCCACTAGCAACATGATTTTTATGGGCTAACTTAAGGATCGAAATTGGTCAACTTTTGCCTCCTAAAAGTCGGCTCTCTTTATAAATAAAACCATATAGAGATCTCACCATAAATAAAATCATAGAGGTGAAATCCTGTATTAGACTCAGACAAGAGATCAAATCCTAACTAATCAAGCTGACCTGGCATAGCCAAACCTAGGTACTCAAATTTAGGTCTATTTGGTATAGATCTTAACCTGAATGCAGTACTTGAGACTTGGAGGGCAATAAAAACCATAGATTTGAACTCAAATAATAGTTGCGAAGAAGTGACATTTTTATGTTGAGCACCCATGGTTCCGTAACCCATAAAATTCTATTTGGTAAATTCATATTGTAAAAGAGGACCGTAAAATGGTTTGAAACCCAATGTCACACCCCACTTCCAGTAGACCCAACTTACTATTAGGAATACTGGTGGTGTGAGTAAGACACATACCTGTCTTACGAATCTACCAAGATCTCTGATCATAGTACCTTAACATTTCACAATCTCACATCATAAACCAACCAAAAACAGCGGAATCAGAGTATAATAGCGGAATCATCAATAAAATGGGAAAATGTCTAATGATAAAATAATATCCATAACCGAGTTATTCTATTCACAAATATTCAAGACTTATACATATCAAATTTCAAAATATACTATCCACAGACCTGTATCAAAATAACAAAAATACATTGAACACTTCATGGTGCCACGTAAGCATAGCAATCACAACCACAGTCCTGACCATGCTCCTCCGCTTCTGGCATCCATCAATCGCTCACTCCATACTCGGGTCCGTAGGAAAGAGTGTCACTGGCCATAGACACGACCGTACCTGCATCATCATCTAAAAAGGGGTGTATATATGGGGTGAGCTTTCCATCTCGCTCAGTGAGGGGTGGGGTTCATACACATCCAAGCATAGCATTCATATAAGTAATTATGATGCATGATTACAGAAATTAAACACATAGTCCATGATGCTAATGATGCAATTCATTTATTTTATTATCCACCTAATAATACAACTAAGTTTAGTAAATGCTACTATGGCACATTAGGCTGAATCCCTTGTCTTGGAACCGCCATCGACTATGCAGGGATACAAACCCTAGTCATGAATAGAATCCTGCCGGTCCCCGTATGCAACCATGGATCACCCAACAAACCCTTGATAACCCCTTCCTGAATGTCATAGCACCAGTACCAATCATCGGCTATGCCTGACAAGTTCCCGCCTCGAGCAACAATCACATCGTACTGTGGGTGTGACATTCCGGAAAGGCACATCGAACATACCACAATGGGTTATCCAACACCTTAACCCCTGTTGGCAAGGGTTCGTAGCATAGGGAGTGATACCTAACCACAAATATTCTACATGCCTTCATAGTGATACAGTTAGTATGAATTACACGATACCGGTAACACATCGGCCACAAAGTGTAACCCGTGACCATTTACCTAATCTAACATGCATATAACAGTTGAGTATGGATTATGCAACATCGATACCAATCGTCAGCCACGAAGAGTATCCATTTCCAAATATAGTCCTAGAGCACACGTTACCGGTAACACATCGGCCACAAAGTATAATCCACGACTACAACTAACTCTAATGCACATAATCAATGCATGATTGCAACAGACATACGAAAATCATGGTACCAGTACCACCTTGGCCACACTGAATTCCGTCTCATACATACCACAAACATGTGGCGATCACGGTACCGGTACCACCTCGGCCACATTGGATCCCACCATACATCTCCATAACAATTCATATCATATCATAAAATGTGACATGTGAACAATATAATTAAACATGTAATTCTACACATGTGAGCAATTCTAAATAATAAACATTCTCAAAATAAAAGCAATCCATCCCTCACCTTGTTTATACTCGTGTGTGTTAGGGTTTAAGTACGGCCACTGATCGATCAACTCAATTCTGACCTCGAGGCTTGTGTGCATCACTGTTATAGAGACAAATGCAATGGAACGTCTATACATGTCAGGAACATCAGGAAAGGCCCACATGAGCCACCCCCAAAGAGTACAGACAAAGTCCCCTAGTGACAGTAATGTCACCGGAAACACCCACCGAAAATAAGGAATATCCACTGGAAATATCAGTCCTATTTCTGGTGGAACTGGTAGAGAGCTCCTAAGGCTCGGGCAATCACCAGAAACAGCTCCAGTGCTTCCGGTGGCTTGTTTTCGATGGCAATACAATAACTGTCCACACGAATTAGGTTTCCAGCTCGGGCCTGATTGCTTGAATTTATTCCATGGAGCTTGTAGGGGAAGTTCCTTGCATCATTCTAAGCTAATAAAATCCCGATTCCACCAAGTCATTTGGGAGATACGTCGATCGAATGATTGAAACCCTAGTTGGTCATTTGGCCAATCTTATTGCCAGCGCTCACTGGACTCGATTTGAGCTTGGCAATGGCACCGGGGACATGAAATACGCATTCCCCAAGATCAACATGGTTTGAGCACCAAGATTCCATCCAAACCTAGCTTAACCTAGGTCAAAATGAAGAGAGAGAGTAGTAGAAGAGATTATACTTACCTCCGGTAGAGATTCTGACAACTAAGCGGAAGTTGGCACCAAGGCAAGCCCTTCCCCCCTTCTTCCTCTTCTTCTTCTTCCTTCCTCTCCTCTTTCTCTTTCTCTCCTCTCCTACATTGAGCATGAGTGAGAAATGAGGAAATAAATCCTCATTTCCACTTATATGGTAAAATAGACCTTCGGGTCTATTTGGTTGTACCCTATTTGGTTCGAACAAGTTAATCTGAATTCCGGAGCACGAGGACCCGACTACTTAGGTACGTAAAGTGCTCACGTCATGAAGAAGATGTGGAGGATTATCTGGGATCATCAAGGTCTATCCACAATGTGGGTGGTGGGACCCACGAGCATCAGAACCCAACCAGCAACCTGATTGGTCACCGAAAATAGCCCACCAGACTTAGGCCTAGGCTATTTTCGTGGCTTGACTGCTTGTTGTCCTCCAATTGGTCTCGCATAGGTAGTTACCCTCGACCGTGCTCATGATCTTCCGATAATTTTTTATACTTTTCAAGATTCAAGTGTGAGGTGTCATGTAATACCCTACTTTTTTTAAACCCGGTCTGATTAAGCGGTTGAACTGGTTTAACCATGTAGGAACCGAGCCAGAGGAAATCAGAGCAGGTTCCTTATGGGCTATGATGGCACGGGTGACCTTAAACACCGACTGGCCTGACAAGTCCGAGCCAGTGCCAGAAGAGACGGGAGTGCCCAAACCGTGTACGTGCACCTACCATAAGGCTATGTACGGATAAAACAGGTATTATATCCATATTTTAAGGTATATACGTATGCTACATCGTATGCTTGGGGTAGGGTTCGCGCCAAGGTCCAAACCCAGCCAAAATCCCAAGTCTTGGCTCTCAGGTGGGTAAGACAGGTGGGTGCACCCACCTGAGTGACCCACCCAAGTGCACTATTCACTTATTAGGAATTATATATAAAGCTTTATGATTTTCTCTTCTTTCCATTTATTACCCCCGTACGTTGGTGAGAAAAGTAAAGAGGAGAGAGAAAAGAAAGGGAAGAAGAAAGGAAGAGAAGGAAGAGTGAGAAAGAGGGATTTCAGCGGCGCTGAAGCTCGATCTTCCCATTCCAGTGCCGGGGGAGTGATCTTCAACTCTAGATCTACAGTTGGAGGTAAGAAAGTTGGGTTTTGTGAACATTCACCATACCAAAGCTTTAAAACCCTTGATTCGAGTATGGTTTCTTGAGATCTTGTAAATCTCCTTTGAAATGATGAATCTAAGGTGTAATAAATGATCTATGTGTTGATCTTGAAGGATTTGTAGAGATATTGACAAGGTGGAAAGAACATTGTGGGTTTGAAGTGATTTGGAGGGTTTGAAGTCGTTCTTGAGCAAAGAAGGTAAGATGGTTTTCCCTCAGTTGAATCTAACCTAGATCTAGGTTAGAACCATCCTATAGGACCTTGAAGGTGTGAAGAATGGGTGGGGAAAAGCACCATTTGATTCCCCAAAGAATGGAGAAAATGGGGAAGAAACAGTGTCTTTTCCGCCAAGACCGGTGGGTACAACCGGTGGGCTCCTACCCGCCTGTGGGTACCCACCTGAGAAGGCAGGGGGCCTTCGGGCCCAACCGGCGGGTACCACCGGCGGGTACAACCGGCCGGCACCTACCCACCGGTCCTAGCAAGGGGGTCCCTGGCCCAACCGGCGGGTACTACCGGCGGGCCCCTACCCGCCGGTCCCAACCGGTGGGTAAGACCGGTGGGTAGACAGCCCACCTGTCTGACCCACCCGTGTGGCCCCGAAGGTGATCCTTATGTCCGATCGAACCCAAATCGGACGTGTGACCTTCTTTTGACGTTCTAAACACGATTTTGACATCGGATTTCATTAATTTTGATTCTAAAATGGTGAAGTACTAACCCCACTCAATTATGTTAGGTTCACCAAATCCTACCCGATTCGCTCCGGATCTCACCCGTACCGAACGGGAATCCTTGTACGCTACAGGTAAGTGGAGAGAGGACGTTGGCCTTGTTTCAAGGCATTTGTTTGGCATTCATATAACTATATCTAATCTAGTCATGTCATCATGAATATGCTATATAGGTTAGTCATTCCACTCATTGATGTGCATATATGCTATGTTTACTTTTCAAATGCCAATTGAATGAGATGTTTATATGTTGAATGTGGACATCATGGTGCATAATGCATTGATAGACTAGATGCCGTAGTCGGCTTGGAAACGAATGCATTGGTGGCCCGTGGAATGGGACACGGAGGCACTATGCAGTCGTACTATTGTCATATAGGAGCATGCGGTATTAGGATTCTCACCATCCCGTGCTACGACCCTTCCCAACAGGGGTTAAGGTGTTGGGTTGCCATTTGGGGGGAAGCAGGGGTCGCGGTTGTCGGACACTGTGGCGGTTAGGCATTACGCCCGGCGAGTCATGTAGGACAGTCGGCAACCCCGGTGGTACATTCAAGAGGGCCAATCGTACTGCTTTTAAATTGCTGGAGTCAGCACTGTCATTTCATTTATTTACATTTCTGTTGAGAGCCGGTGGACGGCATTGTCTTTACTTTCCCGAGTACTCACGGTGGGCCTTCTCCAACAGCCCTATGGGCGTATCGCGGGAGGGAGTTCGCGGCTCGTACCCGGAGTATACGCGCATGGTGGTTGTAGTAGCACTTAAACCAAAGACTTAGTAATGTTGATTAGGTGGATGTGAATTAAAATGAATTGCATGGCATGTAGTGCATATGATGTGTTGTGATGTGTGGATTGTTGTGTGTGGTCCACCTCTCTACTTACTGGGCTAGTGAGCTCATTCCATGTGTACACCCCCTTTTTAGATGATTTTGCAGGTCAAATATCTGAGGAGCATGGGGTGGGTCCCACAGTCGAGTTTCCTGAAGAGGACTGGTGGACCCCTGAGGAGTTTGAGCACGGCGTAGACTGCGCATGTGAGAGCTGTGCTGCGGGATAGCAGTTCTGAGGCCGAGCTGAGCTCCACCTTGGAGGCCGTGCTGAGCTCCACTACCGAGGCCGAGCTGAGCTCTTCCATATGATGCCGAGCTGGGCACAACCCTTGATGCTGAGCTGAGCTCCAGCCTTGATACCGAGCCGAGCTGTGTACTCTGATGTTTTTGATGATTTCCTGTATATACATGATATTTGAACTTTATTCTTTTTGTGTATATATCATGCCTTCGGGCCCAAATGTATATAATTATTTTATCACCATTTGGGTATCAAGTATATGGGAATCATCACAGGTAAAACTTAGTCTTCCGCTGATCTGATGAATTGATGTTAGTGTGTGTATGCTGTGGTGGAATACAGTATCTGATGATCCTGGCAGGTTTGAGTTAACCGGTGTTAACTCGGTCACCACTCCGGTTCAGGGTGAACGGGGTGTGACAATACCTGTCTGGGTCCTTGTATATATGTGGCAGATGATTGGAAAAAGCTGGTGATGTGGCAACAATGTGGCCCTTGGGTATGTCATATTCTTTCCCCTCTCGAGTCATCACACTGAAGTCAGTATGAGAGCTACGAAGCAGCAGTATCAGAGGAGGATGCAGCCTCAGGGCTTCCTTGATGCACCTATACAGGACATCCATCTCAGACAGGATGTCGTGATCAATCTTGTTCCCATGCTGCGTCATCAGTCTCTTCTGTTCATCCAACACAGCGGAGAGGGATTTGTCATGACAAAAGAGATAAGCCCCAGTCCAGGTGGAAGTGATGGAACTGGTGTGCTGTCCAGCAAAAAGGGCAGCAATGAGGAGCCCAGTGACCTCAGTCTGTTGTTGGGCATCCGTCTTTGTACTTAGAATCAATGAAGCTCTGCAGCATATCATTCTCTGAATTGCCAGCACATTTCCTAGAAGCTATGATGTTTGTGAAAATCTCTGCAAGCTTCTTACGGGCACGATCACGGCGGCGGTGAGCTGGAATGGGTAGGTATGGGAACATGACACTGATTGGGAGCATACCATTGTCAAGGTCATGGAAGAGTGTAGACACATCATCAAAGAGTTTATCACGAACTTCACAACCCAGAAGGCATCTACTTGCTGTCAAGATAATTAGATGCTCTAGTTCATATTTAAGGTCCACCTCACCAGAGTCTCCCCATTTTGAAAAGTAGTCCTGCCCATTTTGAGACCAGTTAACTCTCAAAAACATGTCATTGTTAAAACATTACTTCATTGGCAAAGGGCTGACACATTTGATGTATTATGCACACATATAGCATTTAAGAAATAATTATCAAGTTGGGATTTTTGGAGCAAAATCATAACTAAACTATTCCCATCATATCAAAGTTTTTAGATACAAGTGGAGAGAGAGAAACTTACTTTTATCCAAGCATTAGTATTAATGCCAAGAGTGATACAATAGGAGGATCAGGACCCATTGATGGGCAGCCCATGTACAAGAGAACTAAAATAGGGCTAAGGAAAGCTCCAAGAGGTACCATTAAATCAAATGGATAAAACCCCCCCCCAAGCCCCTTGAGGTCTGATTGCCTCTAAATGTCCGACCACCAGCCAGTGGGTTCTCCCACCAGAAATCCATCCCCCCCCCCTCTTCTGAACCCCTTCCTTGGAACTCCCTCTTCCATTCCTCAACCCACTGTTCCAGCGACTGCTTCTCTCTTCACTTCATCCCCCCTTTCGCCATTGGAAACCAGAGAGTCGGTCACTGTCCTTCTGGCCTCCTCTCCACTGAGATAGCCAAATGGAAGCACTGCCTAGTTGGCTACTTCTTGGGTAGCAGACCCCCTTTCCCTATCATCAAATCATCCCTCTCCAAGCAACAGCGACCAAAAGGCTCCCTTGACACTTAACTTTTTGACACTGGCATCTTTCTCTTCAATTTCTCCCTTGAGGAAGATAAAATCAAAGTCCTTGAATCTGGTTTGTGGCAAGTTGGGAAAAAGCCCATATTCCTTTGACAATGGAACCAATTCTCCAAGCTCCACAAAATTGATCTCCAAACCATCCAACCCTCCCCAATCTCCCTCTGTATTTCTGGTGTGCCCAAGGCTTAAGCATCATCAGTTCCATCATAGGCACTCCCCTGTTCCGACACTAGAACCAGAAAAAAAAAGACAGGCTCTCTTTTGCCCGCATTTGCATCAAGGCATCTGCTGAGACCACCCCTCCTTTCATGGTCACTGTTCTGGATGACAAAAGTCATGCCCTTCACCAACGTGTCTGCTTATGACTAGTTACCCCTGCACTGCTTTATATTCAAAATGCTTGGCCACCAAACCGACAAAGCTCCCAAAATCATGAGAAGGATGTCCCCATGGTCTCTGGAATAGATCCCACTTCTGCTGCTACCCTAGAAGAGGCCTTGTTACTGCTCCTAAGGCAACTCTCCCTCCTGGTTCCTCCATTTACCCCCCCTTTGCTTCCCAGGGGTTGCATCCTCCTCTCGGAACCTCAGCCGAGGCCATCAAGAACTCCCACCAGTCTCTAGGCATATTATTCAGGCCATGACCACCTCTCGAGCTTCTCTTGCTGGCGATAACTCTTCTTTTGGACTGTTGGTCCTTCATTCTCTCTCTGTTAGTCGAAATCCTTTCGAGGTATTGGGATCCACCCACACTAGGATGGAAGACCCCTCCCCTGCTGCCTCCCTTCGCTTGAGGGCAGATTAATTGAGGGCTGGCATGCCTGTCTCGTCATCCTCTCCATCCGCCGCTCAACCAGCTCCATCAACCCCTGTACCCCTCCCCATCTGTCCCTGCCGCCTCTTCTTCTCCTTCATTGGATGTTTTCTCCACTTCACTCACAAACCCTATTTCAACCTCCTCTGCTGCTTTTCAACCCTCTACTCCAACCTTCCTCCCAATTTACCCCTCCCTACCTTGAGGCCCATCCTCTCCACCTCCTCTTTGGCCCAACATCAACCTATCTCCTTACACTCTCCCTACGCCCTGGGCCAGACCACTCGAAATCATCCTCGATTCCTCCTCTTCTCTAGGCCCACATACTCCTTTATCTCTCAGCCCACCAACACTCATCCTATCCATATTTCTCACCCTGATATCCGACACCTCCACCAGCCCCCTCCCTCAGGTTCCTTTAAACCCGCCCCTCCCCCCCCTCGGATTTCTATCAACCCAACTACCCTTTCCAGCATAGCTGCTCCTTCGCCCATCATTGACACCTGTGAGGCTCCTTCGCATTTTGGTTCCCTGCAGACTATGGAATCTACTTCGGAGACTCCCTCCTATGCCCTGCTCATCTATGAGCCCCTTGGCTCCAGCCTTCTCTCAGGCTCCGCCATCTATCTTCCTGACTCTGAGCAGCCCACTGCAGTCCACCATAGCAGCTCTCCACCATCTCTCCCTGCCACTGATCAGTGATGTGAGGCTTCCCCTCACATCCATTCTGTCTCTGCCACTGTGGATCAACGATGCTAGGCTTCCCTTAACATCCCCACTGATTCTGCCATCTTGAATCTTCACTGCGAGACTTCAGCCAGCATGGATCAACGATGCAAGGCTTCCTCTCGCATTCCTGCCGCTTATGCCATTATGGATCAACGATGTGAGGCTTCCCTTTACATACCCATAGGTGATAATGTAGCTCTGATTGTTGTTCCCTTACAAAAGACCCTCCTTTGGACACTCTCGGTAAGCCTCTTTCATCCTCTGCCAAAGAAGCCCCTCAAGAAGAAGAAGAAAAACTCCTCGGTGTCTTCCCCTAATCTGCCTTTGGCCTCTCCCCAGGGCAATGAAGTTGCTTTCCAAGGCTCCTCTAGCACCGAATCCCCTACCATCCAAGAATACCGTATCTGCCATTAGAAGAAGTCCTCCTTCCAGGCCATGCAATCATCTAGCTCCATGGAGCTCTTGCAGCTCTCCTCAGCTTTGCAATTATCTCTTGGGCAATTTGGAATATCTGAGGCCTTAACTCCTTGGCCAAGCAAGATGACCTCTGATCCTCTATTAAATCCTCTCGCCTTGATCTTATTTGCCTTCTTGAAACCAGAGTTCCTAAAGATATAGACCCCCGAATTGCCACCTCCATTGCACCCTCCTGGTACATTATCTCAAATTACCCCTTCTCTCCCCCCCCAATAGCCGCATATGGGTTCTTTGGAATCCCTCAAACCGGGCATCTGATAGAACCCTCCTTTGGGCTAATCTTCTCTCTATTACCCCTCAAGTTGGCTCTTCTCCCCAGGGCATGGGAGGTGATTCAATGTAGTCAGAGCTGCTCACGAGAAGCAGGGTGGCTTTTCTATTGATCCAAATGTTGTAGAAGCTTTTAATGATTGTATTGAGACTATTAGCATGCACGACCTCAGATGCTCTGGGACCAAATTTTCCTGGCATAACAACCGCAGTGGTTCCAACAAAATTGCTTGCAAGGTTGATTGGATTTTTTCCATAACACTTGGCTCTCATCCTTCCCCTCCTCCCATTCCACTTTTTGGCTCCCTGGCATCTTTAACCATAGACCCATATTGCTCCTCATCCAGCCATACATCTCTTTTGGTCCTAAGCCTTTCAAATTATTTGACATGTGGGCCCACCATCAAAACTTTCTCTACTTGGTCAATGAAGCCTAGGCTTCCCCAGCTCAATTTTTCGCTTCCCTACTCAATGCCCTTTCCAAAAAGCTTAAGAACATTAAATTGATTCTCAAGCAATGGAACTCCACTTTGGCAATATCTCCTCATGTGTCTCGACTTGTAGAGATAAGCTTACCTCCATTGAAGCTAATCTTCAGACTGACCTTCATAGCCCCTCCCTTGTTTCTATTGAGCAAGCACCTTCCCTTGAGATCCTCCCTCCTTGCTTAAAAGGAAAGCTTTCTTAACCAGAAATCCAGGATTAAGTGGCTTGAGCTTGGTGATTCCAAACACTACCTACTTCCACCGCTCTCTCAAAGCTAGAACCAACCACAACTCCGTTCTCCGTCTTCTAGCCAGAGACGGATCCACCCTTCTTTCCCTGGAAAGTATCAAATCTGAAGCTTCTAGTTAGTTCTCCGACCTCTTCCACCTCCTCCCTCCTTGTGGGCCCGCCCAACCCTTTGAGTCTCATCAACAAATTTATTCCCCCCATCTTATCCCATTCCTCTAGGCTATTCCCTTTGATGAGGAAATATCAGCAGCCATCTTATCCCACAAAGCTAGCAAAGATTGTGGCCCTAACAGTTTCAGTATGGCATTCTTCTCCCATTATTCGGACATCTTTAAGTCTAATCTCATCTCTGCTATTAGTAGCTTCTTTTTCAACCCCTCTAAAATTCAAGGGATAAATCATACATAGTTGTCAAGGCGTCGCCGACACCTAGGTGGCGTTTTGGCATCCCAACGGTAAATCCAATACAGGTCAGTAGTACGATTAGCGTGGGTCACAAATGGCAACCGCCAGAGTAGGATAGGCATCGCCATGGCGGCGCCGTAGATGCCATTTCACGCCTGATACACTAGGTGATCGATTTTTGGTATTTGGTTTTTTTCTTTTTTTCTACTTAATAACAATACTCTTTATTAGATTTTTATTGACAGGTGAAAAATAAAAAGGAACAAAACCCTCGGCTAGTTGACCTCTCATTCTATCAATTTCTCAACTGGAAATCCTCAAAGGAACAAAAGCCCTCGACTGAACCCTCGAGGCCTCAATCCTTCTTTGTTGCGTGATACTTCTCCGGCAACAAGAGCAAGGTAAGTTCACCATCTTCTCCGTCTTCTTCTCCTACTCCTTCTTCTTCTCTGCTTCTCTTTCTCCTTCTTCTTCAGTTCTTCTCTCCTTCTTCTCTGCAATGTCTTTTTCTTCTTCTTCTTCTTCTTCATCTTCTTCTTCTCTGCTTTCTCTTTCTCCTTCTTCTTCTTCAGTTCTTCTCTCCTTCTCCTTCTCTGCGACGTCAGTTTCCGTTCTCCGTCTTTGTCGTCTTCTTCTTCTTCTCTGCTTCTCTTTCTCCTTCTCCTCCTCCTCCTTCGTCTTCTTCTTCTTCTCTGTTTCTCTTTCTCCTTCTTCTTCATCTCTTCTCTCCGTCTGCTACTGTGAACCGTTGATTTTGCTTCTCCTCCTCCTCCTCCTCCTCCTCCTTCTCCTTCTTCCTCTTTTTCTACTTCTGTTTCTCTTTCTGCTGCTCTTTCTTCTCTATTTCTACTGCTCTTTCTCCTTCTTCTCTGCTGCTTCTGTCTCATAATAGCATCTATAGAATTAGTCCTTTATTTTTAATTAAATAACTAATAAACTTTGTTTTCTTCTCTACAATGCTTATGCTTGTGACTGGTTATTGGTTAACATACTCCGTTTTAGAACTTGTAGGACAGTAGGAGTTTATATTTCTAAATTTTTCTGCTTATGCTTATGCTTGTGGCTGGTTATTGGTTAACATACTCTGTTTTAGAACTTGTAGGACAGTAGGAGTTTATATTTCTCATTTTTTCTGCAATGCTTATGCTTGTGGCTGGTTATTGGTTAACATACTCTGTTTTAAAACTTGTAGGACAGTGGGAGTTTATATTTCTCATTTTCTCATCAATAATTCGTGTTGATTTTTGATGACATCATATGGCTATGTTTTATTTTTGATGATTTGATGTTTCTTAATATTAGTTTTATATGCTATAGGGTATATATTATAGGTTTGTAGCATGCTAAATAACTTTAGAAAATAGGGGAAATAAAAAGTAGCGCACTAAATAACTTTAAAAATTAGGGAAAAAAAAAAATGGCACAGGCGATTTGATCGCCATGGCAACGCCATAACGGGCGATTCATAGCTAAATCGATTAGCCACCCCTCCACCAACTTGGATCTTCATGATACCGTGACAACTATAAAATCATACATTCCTCTGTCTCAGTCCTAAGAAGGAAGGTGCCTCATCCATAGCTGATTTCAAACCAAATTTTCCTTTGTAACCTTCTTTACAAGTTCATTGCCAAGATCCTGACCAACAGGATCCATAAGTTGTGGATTCCCTTGTCAATCCCAATCAATCTACCTTGATTACAGGTTAAGCATTGCTGACGATATCAGCCTCTGTAAAAAAATTGCTATAGGTTTTGATAGGAAATCCCATTCCCCTGCTGCCCTTCTCAAAATTGATATCCACAAATCTTTCAACTCCGTTCGTTGGGATTTCATCTCGAAAGTCCTCAATGCCATATCCTTCCTTCATAACTTCATCAATTGGGTCATCTCCTGTATTTCTTCCCCTCATTTCTCTGTCTTTGTCAATAATTCCCTTGCAGGGTTCTTTCCCTCCTCTGTAAGCATTCGTCAAGGCTGCCCTCTCTCCCCCTTCCTTTCTCCCTATCCCTTGAAGTCCTCTTCAGATCTATTCAATCCTCCACTGATCTTCATCTCACTTTCCCTCTCCCTAAATGCAAAGCCCTTAATCTCACCCATTTTGCTTTTGCTGATGATTTGATGATCTTCTCAAAAGTTGATCCTCTCCCCATTCAATCTATCCTATCCTCTGCCTTTTTGAATCCCTCTCTGGCCTTCACATCAATCTCCTCAATCCCATCTCTTTCTCTCGGAAGTCTCGAACACTCTCAAAGCCTCCCTCTAATCTCCAGGATTTTCCCTGGGCTCCCTCCCAGTCACATACTTGGGCCTCCCCTTCATTTTCTCCAAGCTCAACCTCACCATTGTTTTCCGATGCTTGATCTCATCTGCAAGAGGCTCTAACTCCAGAAAGGTATGCTCTTCTCTTATACGAGTCGTCTTGAACTCATCAGATTTGTACTCCAGTCCTGCTGCATCTTTGGTCAGGTGTTTTCAAGCTTCCCCTTGCCACCATCAAGGCTGTAGAATCCCTTGTGTACCTTCCTCTATAAAGGGGTTGACTCCACTAAACGACTCCACCCTATTAGTTAGTCTTCCATCTATCGCCCCAAAAAGGAAGGCGGCCTTGGTCTTCGCAAAATCCAAGATATTAATTTTTTTGATACCCTCAAGCTCATCTAGAAGCTGGTCTCTAAGCACAACTTTATTTGGGTCTTTTGGGTCTACTCTTATCTCCTCCGAAATGACTCTCATTGGTCTGTTCCCCTCCGATCTTATGCTTTTAGTGTCTGACATAGCATCATTTCTTTGCACACCCTAGCCCTCAAACCCTTCCATTCTTTCATCTCGGATGGTCTCTCCACCTCCCTTTGGATCAACAGTTGGAATCCTTTGGGTGTCCTCTCTGTTATGGAAGCTAGATCTTTTTACTCCTTGGCCTTGCTAGAGATTCCTTAGTTACCTCCATCATCTTTAATGGCTCGTGGTCTCCCCTATCTCCTATCCTCTTGTTGACATTTGGTATTCCCTCCCCCCTGTTCCCCCTATCGCTCTTGCCCATGGTGATAAAATGATTTGGGCCCCCTCTCCTTCTGGCTCCTTTATCTCCTCCTTTGTTTGGGATTTCTTTGGCATAAAGTTGTTTGGTTCAAAGGGCACATCCCTTGGCATAAAGTTGTTTAAAGTGCTTACCACCAACTATCTTCCTACCTGATGCGGTAAATTCTGACGGGTTCCCCGTCCTAAAAGTAGCTACCAGTTCCTGCAAAGAAAATAGGTCAGCGAAGGGCACCGGGAGTATCCAATGCGATAACCCTCCAATGAGAAAGTCAGAATCCCATAGCAGTCAGTATCTTTCTCTTTGTGTAATCTATTTTTTTTTTTGTCCCCCTTTTCCAGAGGCTTACCTATGGTATTTATAAGGATCACCTCCCTTACCCTCCTTGTTTCCTCGAGCACCTAGACTCCTGGGGGAGTGTGGGGAATATTTGGAATATTGGATGGAATATTTGGAATATTCCCCGCTCTTCAGGTGTGGAAGGCGTCAGGGCTCTTAACGTGGTGCCTTTGTGGCATTCTTGGAAAGCTGAGAATGGGTGTTCCACTTATCTCGGCGCCCACTACCTCAGTGGTTATTCTTCCAGAGTCCTGAATGACCAGGTTTCCTAGCTAGCATGATGTGGATTTCCCACTTTGGTGGTCCTCCAGAATGGATACCTATTATGGGTTGGTAGAGGACTCGATCACAATGGTGGCCTATCTTCTGGTGGCCGAGGCAAGGGCTCAGCTAGCCTGGGAAGAGGTGAAGGCTCGGCCCCTCGTGGCCGAGGCTAGTGCTATGCAAGAGTGGGATGAGGCAAGGGCTCAGCTAGACAGGGACGAGGTGACGGCTCGCCCCTCGTGACCAAGGCGGGGGCTCAGCAAGGCTGGTGCATCATTGCCTGAGCTTGTGACATTTGTTGGCACATCATAGGACCCCCAGCTCAGATGAGCCGGGTCAGATCATTGGAGCTTAATTTGGTGAAGTCAAAAATCAGAGAGCGAGCCTGCATTTATGGCTTCAACCATACATTAACTTCTTGGGGCGCGAAACCCCTCGAGATCCGTGACGTGTTTGATGCGATGGTTAGGCCTCGAGAAGAGTAACCGCTTCCTGATCCTACCCATCTGTTTGATTCGATCTGAGCCATTGATCCAATCTTTGGCGTGCTATAAATAGGGGAGCTTCCAGCCTTTACATCATTTTCACTTGTAAGGAGTTCAATCATTCATCCAGTTGCTTCAACTCGGCGATTAGAGAGTCGTGCTCTCGGCTCGTGGCTCCGTTGCTCCATGATCTTGCTTTTTGGTTCTTCGATCAGTAAGTCTTGTTTTTGTTATCTTAGATTTATGGCTCGTACCCATTCTTACCATGTAGCCACTAGGAACCCTCTTGGTCAAGGGAACGCTTTTTAGCCGGGGCTATCTGTCAGTGTTGTCCCCTTAGACCAGCTTATCCCTCTAGCAGTGGTTAGACCTGACCCACCATAGGGGGCACAACCAATTCCCCCTTTACTCCGTCGTCCATTGAGGACACTTCTTCTGGAAAATTCGGGTCCTCTAGCAGTGGCTCGGATTTTGACACAGACTCAAGTACTGAAGCGAACTCTAAGGGGGTCGAGCCCACCACCCTTCGAGCCGACGGTAGGATGAAGGTTGCTCACGAGGAAGAGGATGGCGGGGACACTTCTGATGATAGAGATGGGGGTGGCACCGCTGGTGATGAAGATAATGTCGAGGGTGGCGATGGAGAGGGTTCAGCCTCATCCTTCGGCCCAAGCCAGGTCGCCAGTGTTGCCTACGGGGTCTTACCCGCAGAATTCCTGGAGGTTTTTCGGGAGTGGTACAGGATCCCAGATAAAGTGGTCACGCGGATCCCCAACCGTAATAAGTCTGCAGACTCCAACTAGGATGAGGTCGCCATGTATGAGGTGTCCTTTCGCGGGCTGAGGATCCCCGTGGCCCTTTTTGTGTGTGAAGTCCTGAATCACTAGGGCATCTCCCTTGGGCAACTAATGCCCAAATTTTGGCACATCCTGCTCGGCTCTGCCGTCTACCTAGCCAGACTGGGGCGAGTCGCAACCCTTCGTCCCTTCCGCCATTACTTCATTCTAAAGCGGCACAACACCTTGTGGTACTACTTCACTCGCCGAGACAAGAAAAAGCCTTATAGGGCAATGGTATTCTTTAAGTTTATGCCACATCGGTGAAAGGGTGGAAGGAGAGGTTTTTCTTTGTGAATACGCTAAATAATCCTTCCAGGGTTGGCTGGGCTGAACAACCCCCCCCAGAAAGCTAAACCGCGCCCCCTCCCTCTACATAGATGAGAGGCAGACGGTCGAGATGTGTCTACGCGGCGAGGCCGTGGACATCCGTCTACCCCAGGAGGAGGATTTTCTATAGAAGTGGGACCTGAGTGGGGGTAAGGCCTAAGCCACGTCCCTTGTAAAAAAAATTTGTTTCCTTTTTTTTTTTTTTTTTTTTGGTTGTTTCCTCTCACTAACATAATTATGGTGCTGCAAACATGAACGTTCAGCTGGATCCTCAGAGGCTCGCCGCTGCTTCGGCAGAGGCCAGGAAACGAAAGGTGGCCAAGCTGGCGGCAAAGAGGGCCGAAGAGAAGGCCGCCAAGAATAAAGGCACTGGTGGCTCAAGTTTGGGGCATGCCGAGGNTTTTTTTTTTTTTAAATCATTATCAAATTGGGGTTTTATGACTATAGGGCTAATTTATATGTGGGGGATGTTCACCCACCTCAATTAGCTTAGATTAAGTGTAATTAAAGGATTAGTTAAGATAGGTTTATACAATGCACCCAAGTTTCTCTAAAATTCAAGTCGCAATTAAGCTAAATTAGGAAATTTTGGTTGAGGGTTTGGTGACCACCAATGGCTTATGTAGTCATACCAGACCACCATACATGTATTTAATTTCATTTTCGCAACCCAATTTTGGGTTTGAATGGTGGGAGGTAGAGGATTTGGGTAAAACCCACCATTTTTACAGTTTAGTTACCTAAATCGGGGATTTTAAGTGGGAATTTTGTAAAGGAGGGTTCATAGACTCAAATTGATCCATCGATCTTGCTAGGATAGGTCTCCTACATTAAACTCCTCTCCCAATTTGTAGTCTTGACAAGTGGAAAGGTGGGTTTTAGAAAATTTGGGTAATTTCTCCAATTTCTCCATCTCTAGGTTTTGTGTTGCCCATGTTGGGGTTTTTAAATGGGGGTTTCTTAAAGGAGATTCATAAACTTGAAATGAACCCATGATCTTGCTAGGGTAGGTTTTCCACACCAAATTCCACTCCCAATTTTTAAGTTTAGAGAGTGGGGAGGAAGGGAGAGAGAGACGTGTGTGTGTGGAGAGGAGTAGAGAAAATAGCTTACCTTAAATGGGTAGGTGTTCCCCTTCTTCTTCTTCTTCTTCTTCTTTCTCTTTCTCCCTTTTATTGCTTTTAGTTTGGTAGGAATGAAAAAAATGGGCAAGAGTCTCTATTTATAGTCACTTAAGTTAACTAAGGGCTATTTGGGAGAAAATGGATTTTCACTCATTATCGGGTTAATTCGTCATTTGGCACTAACGAGCCCACTTTAGGTGTTCAGGTACATTAATCTATTCCCCAATATTGTCTCAATTATTGGGAGTGGTTTGAGGTGCACGGTTGTGAGTTCCCGGACCCCACGGTCAAATAACCTGATTTTGTCTTATGCACTTACTGGAGGTGTTCACCGGTGAAAGCCAAATTGGTCCTTTTGTGTGGAAATGGATGTTTAAGTTAGATGGGGCATTCCCAATGTGTTTTCAGTGTGTGGACCCCACCCCTTGGTACATTTTACTATTAAAGCTCGAAAAATCCACAATTTATTAGTTGTTGTCACCCGGGTTGTATTACTTATATCTAAAAAGTTGACATTAGCCTGGGTTTTTGGGCACAGGTATAACATCCCCTCACCGTACATGAATTTCGTCATCAAAATTGAACTGTTGTTATATGATTGGGAATGTCATCAGGTACTCACACATTCCCATAGAGTATCAGTTCAAAGATATGTGATGCTCAATATCGACTCACATACCTCTGGAGATCGTACATGTTCAACTTGGACATGGTGAAGACATCATGTAATATCCCTACTTTAGGTAACATGTCCATCTCTATATTTAGGTGTTGGGCTATCTACCAACTGTGGTTGTTGACCAGTTAACAACTTCCCTACTACTGACATTCCAACTGATCTCAAAATTTTCCTATTCTTTGCTTCCCAATACAGCGTGTTCTACGCTTCTACCATCTTATATGGAGCTTAGACATAGATGCTGCTCCAGGGATCAAGTCAATAATGATCTATGTTCCTCGGTCTGAGGATCGTCCAACCAAATCTTTGGGAAATGCATTTGGAAACTCCTTCACTATCTCTATTTCCTCTAAAGACTCATTATTTTGGTTGTATATACAACGGGTTCGGATATAATCAGCTTCCTATACTTCTTTATCCTTCCTTCATCTGTAACCAATTTCACTTCCATCTTGAGGTTTGAATATAACCTTTTTCTCAGCACACAACACATATGCTCGATAGGCAAATAACTAATTTATGCCTAACATGACATCAAAGTCTTGTATGTCCAGTCTGATTAAGTGGGTAATCATGTCTCGTCCACAGACTTGAATAGGACATGGCTCATATATTTTCTTCAGTTCTATTTCACTCCTAGTGTGTGTGCTAACAACTAACTTATGTGTCAAACTCTTTGGCTTAATACTCATCTTAGCAGCAAAAGTTAGAGATACAAAAGAGTGTGAGGCACCAGTATCAAATAAAATGTATGTAGGGATCATTGATATCAGCAAAGTACCTATGACAACTCTAGGTGATGCCTCTGCATCCTCAGTAGCCAGTGCAAACACCCTCCCTTGTGGCCGAGCTCCCTGTGGTGCCCAGCTAGACGGTTAGCTAATAATGGCTGCATTGGTCTAGCTGGTGCTACATATGGGTCACGTGGTCTCATTTGTGGGAAATCACTAGCAAGGTGCCCCATTTGTTGTAAAAAATGACACCTGTAGGGAGCCATTTGTGTCTGAGCTGCGGTGGGTCTAGGTGGGGGTTGGAGCTTGCTTTGCCGCCGGCCTTCTAAACTGACCAGAAGATGCACTAGAGTAGGTTCCCCTACCAAATCTATTGGGTGCTGTTGCCCTTCTTCCTGATAGGGCTTGGTAGTTCTCTCTTTGATTATCTTCAATGGATTTGGCAACTTGAACAACTTGGGCATAGTTACGGAGGTATTGAGCAACTAACATAGCCCCAATGGTGTGTCTCAACCCCTTCTCAAACCTCTTGACCTTTGCATGATCCCCCTTCAGGTGCTCAGGTGAGAAGAAGAACAACTTATCAAAATTTTTTTGTATTCCAATACAGACTTGGATCCCTGCTTCAGATCCATGAATTTCGTCTCCTTCCTCTCCTTCACACTATCCGGGAAGTAGTATTGTAGAACGCCACCTTAAAGTGTTCCCATGTGAAATTGGGTTGTAAGGCCACTAGGGTGGGCTTAATGGACTTCCACCACGCATTTGCCTCATTCTACAGTTGGAAATTGGCACACATCAATTTCTTCTCTTCTGTGAGGGTTATCACCTCAAATGCCTTCTCTACTCTCTCAACCCATTTTTTGGGTGCTAAAGGGTCTGTGCAATCCCACCAAAGTAAGGTGGCCTAAACTTTTGAAACTTCTCCATCACTTTCACATTATTTATGGCCATAGGCATTATGACTTGACTTTGAGGTATCATATGCCTCTGTGGCACTAACATGTTAGGCTGTGGGGCAGATTCCACATTAGAGCCTTCTAGATGGGTTGTGGGCTAAACTATGGGTGTAGGGACTTATTGTACTTGGGGAACAGTTGTAGGGACAACATTAGGTGCTGGATGTGCCTGTGGTGGAGCAGCCTGTCCCTCTCCAGTTTGAAGCACCGTATTGATCGGTGCATTTAGACCCATTATAAAGTCCAGTTGTTGCTATTGCAACCCTTGCATCAACCCTTGTAACATGTTTCCCATGATTGAGGTAACATCATGGGCATACAATATGGGTGGAGCAGGAGGAGCTCCCGGTATAGTGGTTTTAGGCACTGCTTCCCAATCAAGTTTAGGAGGTAGTGATAGGTCAGCAATAGGTCGAGTGGCACAATGTTGCCTTTAAGGTGGTCATCCCTATGATACCCTACTTTTAAATCCTGGTTTACTTACACGGTTGACCCGGTTTAACCATGCAGGACCCGAACCAGAGAGGGTTAAGGCGGGTTCCCTATGGACCATGATGGCAAAGGTGACTTTGAACACAGGTTGGCCAGACAAGTCCGAGTTAGTGCCAGAGGAGACGGGTGTATCCAAGCCATGTACATGCACGTATCATAAGGCCATGTATGGGTAATGCTGGTATGTAGCCGTATCCTAAAGTGTATACGTATTATATATCTTGTACCGAGTGAGATACATGCGGAGAGTCGAATTCCATTGAAATCTCAATTGTTTGGCTAAGTTTTGACCAACAGGTGGGCGGTCATAGGCGAGCGAACCCGCCCACCTGTGTGACCCACCCATATGGCTACTGGATATTCTCTAGTATAAATAGTACTTATTGTGTCTTTTCCTTTTTCTCATTTAATGCATTAAAGAGTTGGTGAGAAGAGTAAAGAAGAGAGAGAAAAGAAAGGAAGAAAAGAGAACGAAGAAGAAGAAAAGAAAAGAAAAAGAGGAAGAAATGATTTTAAGCGACGTCGAGATTTGATCTTCTCATTCCGGCACCGGAAAAGTGATCCCCAACACGAGACCTACGATTTGAGGTGAGCGAATGCTATATTTCTCAAACTTTCACCAAACCCCAAGTGAAACCCTTGATTTGGGTATAGTTCCTTGAGATCTTGTTAATCCCACTTGAGATGATGAATATAAGGTTTAATAGATGGTCTATGTGTTGATTTTGAAGGTTTAAATAAGTATTTACAAGATTTGAGAAGCATTAGTGATTTCTTGAGTTAAAAGGTGATTTTGGGGTTTTGGAAGAGTTCTTGAGCAAAGAAGCTAAGATTGCTTTTCAATCATTAAATCTAACTTAGATCTAGGTTAGAATCATCATATAAGACCTTAGATGTGTATAAAAGGTGATTGGAATAGCCCCATTTGATTTTCCAAGGTTGAGGAACGTTTCAAAGGTGAAAACCGATTTTCGCCCCCACAGGTGGGCGAAGACTGGTGGACGAAGCTGCCCGCCTGTTGGGGCATCACCTTAGTCCCCACAGGCAGGCGAAGACCAACGGGCAAACCCGCCCACCTGAGGGGGGTCCACTGGTTGAACTGGTGGGCTATTTGGCCTGCCTGAGGGACCGGTAGGCGAAGACAGGTGGGCTATCTGGCCCACCTGTTGGCCCCCTAGTTGAATTTTTGAGCCCGAATGGATCCAAAACGGGCGGGCAACCTTTTTTAATGATTTTAAACATGATTTAAACATCAAACATTATTATTTTTTACCCCAAGGTGGTGAAATTCTAACCTCATCCGCTTATGATAGGTTTCACTAGAATTTACATTCTCACACCGGATCTCACCCGTACCGAACGTGAGCTTTTGTACCCAATAAGTAAGTGGGGAGAGGACATTTGAATTTATTTTTAGGCTTGCTTTTGTATAATTAAATTGTATCTAGACTAGCCATGTCATCATGCAAATTATGTGTAGATTAGTCATCCTCGTATGCCATTTGCATGTATTGCTTGTGCATTCTAAACAAATGATTTATGATATGTGTGTTGTGCTTTACATTATCAATGCTAAATGATTGATGTGCTTATGTGATGAACGGTTAGATTATTATGCATGATGCATTATTAGACTAGACATCGTAATCAACTTGGAAACGAGTGCATTGGTGGCCCGTGGTATGGGACGCGGTGGCATTATGCAATTGTACTTTGTCATATAGGAGCATGCGATTTTGGATTATCATTCCCTGTGCTACGACCCTTCCCAAAAGGGGTTGAGGTGTTGGGTTATCACTTGGGGGGAAGCAGTGGTCGTGGTTGTCGGGTCACTGTGGCGGTTAGACATACCCCCGGCTGGTCATTAAGACAGTCGGCAACCTCAGTGGTATATTCAAGAGGGCCAATTTGCTAGGGTCAGCACCTTTACATTTCTGTCATTTACTTTTATGTTGAGAGTCAGTAGTCGGCATGCTTTACTTTTCTGAGTACTCATGGTGGGCCTTCTCTGACAACCCTATGGGTGTATCGCGGGATGGAGTTCGTGACTCGTACCCGGGGCATAAGTGCACTGTGGTTGTGAGTAGCACATAACCTAAGACTTAGTAATGTTGTTTAGGTAGATAAGATTCAAAATGAATTGCATAGCATATAGTGCATATGGATGTGGCTATTTGTGCGGTCTTTCTTTTCACTTACTGAGCTAGTGAGCTCATCCCATGTGCACACCTACTTTAGATGATTTTGCAGGTCACCCGCCTGAAGATCATGAGTCAGGCCCCACTATTGAGTTTCCCATTGAGGATTGGTGGGTCCCCGAGGAGTATGAGCACGGTGCTGATTGCATGTGCAAGGGCTGTGCTACGGGACCGCAGTAATGATACCGTTTAGGATTTTATTTTTGATTCTTTTGATGACCTCCCCTTTTGTGTACTTGATACGTAAACTGTTATTCTTTTTGTGTAAATATCATGCCTGCGAGCCCACATATACTTAGCTATATACTATAATTTGGGTATCAAGTATATTGCGGATATTTACAGGTAATTTAAGTCTTCCGCTGAACTTTTGAATACTTATCTTAGATGTGGGTATGCTATGGTGGGGTACTGTATCAGATGATCCTGGCAGGTTTGGGTTAACCAGAGTTAACTCGGTCACCGGGCCGGTTCTATGTGAACGGGGTGTGACAATGGTGGTATCAGAGCGTGATGCTCTATCCACTCACAGCATACCATATAGACTCCATAGAATCTATAATAGGAAATGGGGTTGGGTAAATGTAAAAACTTTAAAGAATTAAAAGCCAAAAAAAAAATGGTTGCATTTAATTATTACATTTTATGGCATGCATTAGAGAAAGTTTGCTTGGACTAAATAAAAGACTAGCTATTTGATTGCATAACCCATCGAGTACGGATTTAACAAAATTTCGACAGCATAACAAAGCTAAAACAAGATTTTTCAAAATTTTCAAATAGAAGCACCTGATAGACAACATACATATATGAATAAGCATAATCAACAAAGGCTAACTAACGTTGTTACAACCGAATTACAATAAGTAGACAAAACTAACTAAAAGTCACCAACAACATCATAACACCACAATAGCAAGTTGAAATTACAGAGAAAAGTACAAAAAAAAAATAGTCCACTATAAACACATAAACAACATGGAGACAAGTAAAAAGCTGATTAGGATAGGCAAGCTAAGTCCTCAGAGACCCTCATCATCATCTAGCTCTACTACTCCATCCCTCCTAGGCCTCGATTTAACTTTGAGCCGGTGATCATAGTAATCAAACCTGGCATTCACTAGTTGCACATCCCTCCGGAGTCAGGTAAAGTCCATTAAAATAGTATTGGCTGTTGTGTCTAAATCCTTGCTCAATTTTAGGAAGGAATTCTCTAATGTAGCCTGCCTTTCTAAGATATTTTCCTCTCTAGTAACACTCTCGTCTAGTCTTCTCAAATGCTGATCTTGCCCATCTTTCAAGGCCCTCATACTGGTCATCATGCTCTCAAAGTCAGAAGCACCACTCTCAGGTGGTGGGGTTCTATGCTATGCATCTGCATCCCAGTAAAGTCAGGATCAGAATCTCTCGAATCAAGAGGCTCCTCCTCGAGGATATCCTCGTCCAGAAAGTCCTCCTCGAATTGAGGAACATAATCCTCATCCTCCTCATTATTTTCCTCCTCCTCCATATGGACATGCTCCCTGTGGACATCTCCCCTGTTCCTGCCTCCTTGAGCTCCTGCCCTTTGAGGTACATCCATAAGAGCTTGGAGACCCATCCTACGTAGGTTTTCCCTGCTAAATTTGTCCGCTGGAGTCTTTCCCTCCTCACCACTCAAATCCACCCTAAAGAACTCAAAAACCCTGGTGAAGGTCCTACCATATGGGAAACCTTCGTCTTCAGGATGTGTGGCATGATGCTCTATAGTCTTAAGTATAATGTAGAGCAAGCATAAATGCTCGGCACCTCCCTCCAAGGCTTTGTAGATGCAGAAGACTATATAGGCTGCCATAAAGCCCACTTGGTTCCTATGACCTCCTCTAGGGAGCAAATTAAACTGAACCAAGCGAGCAAATACACAAGCCTCTGGGTTGAATGTCGTCTCGGAATCAGGACGCACCTTGCTACCACTAATTGTCTCGTAAATGTGGTTTTGCATCTCCGAACTTAAGGATGGGCCCACGGGCTAACTCCGTGGGGGGCTATAGAATTGATGCCCAATTGATGACATATCTAAAATATTGGCAAGAGGTCAAACGAATGTTCACCCCCTTCACCATGCTGGTGATTGAGTACTCCCCATACTGGAAAGAGACCTCCAAATTACAATAAAATCTTCAAAGCAGGTGTTCATAGCATGGGTGGTCAATGTTAAGGATGCACTGCCAACCCAGTGCAGTAAACCTCTCTTGCAGTTGAATCTTGTTGAAATCACAAGTTACCA
>NW_024869174.1:0-32711 GCF_013358625.1 Macadamia integrifolia
GGTTTTTTTTTTTTTATTTTGTTTCATTGTTTCTATACTTCTACGTAATTCTCTGAAACAGTCCTTCTGGGAAGCTCGTTCAGATCGAATATGCCTTAATGGCCGTCGGTTCTGGCCAGACATCTCTAGGGATTAAAGGTATTTCTACTCGTCCCATGTTTGATTATCTTCTGCTCTCTGCTGGCTTTCAGTTTCTGTATATTTCAATAGTTTCGGCTTAATCCCATTAAATTGTTTTGAAGGGATATAGAGTAGAACCCATCTCATTAAAATGTGTTCAGTCATGTATGGGCTTTGACAAAGTTAGGGTTACCATCCTCTATCCATCTTCCCAATGGACTGCGTTACTATGTTTGAAGGGCTATCGTGCTGTTTCTGTTTACTAATTTATTGCTGACTTAGACAAATGGTGAGAAGTAATACTATTTTTCAATTCATTTTTGACTGAAATTCAACCTGATCAAATTAGGCTCACTACTGTTGTCAGTCCTGGAGGAGGTTTTTCGGGTGCTATTAGCATTGAATGAAACTTTTGTTAGGTTCAATCCATTTTTGATTGAAATACAACCTGATCAAATTACATGTGGCTTTTTGTCTTGGTCATTGCCAATGAAAAGAAAACAGCAGCAGTTCTTAATCATCATAGCTTGGTGAAACTCTATGATTGATGTTTGTTAGACTGGTTATAGATGTGTTTATTGTGCAAGTTATAACGTCTTGAGAATTATCAATATGGTATGATCATATCGGGCCTTAAAGAGAACTACAAGTAGTTAAAATGGAACTTTTATTTGAAAATGATGTGGTGCAACGGCTGAAAGGAGCTATTGGATTCCAAGGAAGTATAACATGGGTTGTGCAACTGGTGATGGCAAGGAGGCACTATCTGTTCAATTGATATCATACCTCACAAATTGTATCACAATTAATTTCCTTCATATATTATAATCAATCTAGGCCACTCTACTTCTTTTTTCCCCGATACTAAGATATGTGGAATTATGAAATTCTGATTTGAAAACTTCTCCTTCTCCCATCCATTGGACTTAACATATTGAGTTTTCTCCTTTCCCAGCATATCCTCATCTTCTCTGATAATCTTGTTAAATTATGGTGAGATGCGCCAATAAAATATGCTGTGTATCTCAATCTTTGTTTTTAGTGCTGTGTAAGTTATACTCCATTACTTTCTTCCTTGTGTATGAGCAGAAGCAGAAATTTTCCCGCCAAAAGTGTATAACAGCCTAGATTTGGAATGTTGGATTGTTCGGAGCTTGAATTGTACTTGAGATTTTGAAGCCATTAACTCCTTATTTTCCAATTGGTTACAATAGATAAGTACATTGTCATTAAGTGATAGTGAAGAACCGTAAACATGTGTGTCAGCCTTTATACAGAAAAAATACAAAGTGATGTGTAGACATAATTGTAATCGTCACAGTTGCAAAATGAATTTCTTGACACCTCTGAGCTCTGTTTGTTTCACATGTTCTGTCCATCAGCTGCTTTCAAACATCCAAGCATAACCATGGGAATCTTCTCCCAATATCTCCAAGAACCCTTCTATTATTTCATTCACAATACACAGCAAAGTGTGAGGGATTAAACGTATTCTTAACTAGCTCTAGGAGTCTGATATCTGAATATCCGGCCATTGGATAAATACATACTTCATTGCCCAATGGGGTAACCCAACCGTTACCAGACATCAGACTTAAATGATAAGACCATGCTTCCTCTGTGCTCTTGCATTTGAGAAACATATGGTGAGTAGTCTCATCCACCTTGAACTGGAGATGACATCTGCTGGCCAGTGAGAAACCTTTTCTCTTAAATTGCTCAGCAGCGACATCTGCTGGCCATTGAGAAATCTTTTCTCTTAAATTGCTCAGCAGCCAGGAACTTCTTGGCCACCCAAGTAAGGACAGCTGCTGTTGGGGAACCTTAATCTTCCACGTACATGCCATGTCCCTTACAGATGATTCATCAGCTATAAATTTATAATAAGATCTGACAGGACATAGTCTTGTATAACGAAACTTCCATCTTCTTGAGTCCTAAACTGACCAACCAATGTGTACATTTTGCAACATCTGAAAGAGCTTAGTACACTGTTCAACCTCACAATCTAGAGATTTCTTCTAAACCCTAGAGTGCAAATGGAGCCATTCTGCCAGACAAGCAGCTCATTCTCCATAACTCATTTCAAAGGTAACATGGTGTACGATCTTGGAAACCTATTGCTTGGCTTCGGTCTCTAAGCCATTCTTTAAAATTGGAAGGATCCATCCATCACCTTGAATGCATTTCTTTCCACAAGTCCTTGCAGGATCTGATTGTGTTCTTCCACACAGCCCTTCCATGACATCCACACTCAATTAGCTATTCTTACTTGCATATGATTACTTGTTTCCTTTGGGGAAGACATCATCACTAAACCTCCATAATTATATTATCAAAAGGACCTTAAAATTTACAAATGAACATCCTTGAATAAGTTGATATATCTTATGATGAATTAATTGTCTTTCAATCAGATTAGATGTTTATCCAAACATTGATGAGGTTGTGTAAATGGAACCATAAATCATCCATCGTCCAAGGGTTGTCTCATAACTTCATTCTAGCCATCATTTGCATTGCACTGCACACAATTTTGTAACATATTCCAAAGCGATACTTCAGAAGAATCGATAACAATTGTTGATAGAGTCATCCAATTCTGTGGATTCAATGCATAAACTTTAGTTCTATATGTTAGGTGCCCTAGTTTACTTTCTACTGCTTTCTTTATTTGGATTTGTCATTAATGGCATAAGTTAGAAGTTCCTTGTATCTTTCAGAGTATTTATAAAACTTTGATGGTCATTGCAGCTGCAAATGGTGTTGTTATTGCTACAGAGAAGAAATTACCATCGATCTTAGTAGATGAAATATCTGTGAGTAATATTCTGATTCCAATCTATTCAAGTCTAGATTTCATGGTTTCAAGGTCCAAGGATCGGGGTCGGATCAGCTGCATTGCTTGATCCAGATTGGGATTGGCTGTCACCAATCCAGCCCATGCCAATGGAAATCGATCAGGGATTGAGCTGGGTAGGCTTATCTGGATTGGGATTCGGGCCCTTTAATTCTTGCTAGATTTTCTGTTCTACTTTTCTTTTGCATTTATCATTTAAAAAAAATATTTTTAGTTCTATAATTGTTTGTTTACAATAGTCTTCCTTAGAGCACTGCCTTTTCCATTTTAGTTTTTGTCTTCTAGGACTAGGCATTTGGCTTGTTTTTGTCTGTCAATTAGTAATAGTCTCATGAGTGGCAGTTGAGTTGTTGATTTGCTACAGTTTTAAGCTTTTGTTCCATTACTCTTGCATATATTCATCAAATCAAGCCCAAAAATCAGTTAGTAGTGACCTACAACAATCTACTTCAGACTTGTAAGTACCTGCACGGTCATAGTTGTCAAGGCGTCGCCTTGAGCCTAGCCATGAACAGGCCTGGCTTCATTTTTAATGGCCTCGTGGACTCCTGTCTCCTTCATTATTGAGTCTTTCCTGAAGCCTTGGGAGCACTAATTTTTTTCCCCAGAGAGATAAATTGCAATTTTATTAAAATGGAATAGACTGAGTACAGAGCCCATAACCAAATAGAGCAATACCAGATCCATAATGACTATGTATCATGCAACAGACAATAAGAAGCTATGTGAACCTATCTGACACTCCTAGTGGGTTCTTTTTCGTCTTCATAGTTTATATAGTATCTTGACCATCACAAATTCAATATGGTCCTGCTCCCGCTGTTAAGTACAGGAAGTCAGGAACTCGGAAAAGGGACAGGAACTCGAAAATGGATATTGGTTTTTGTATATCTTTCCTTGACCTTCGAACATTGTTTTTGATCATTAACATTTAAGATGATACATTGCATATATTTTAGATGGTCTACTGCATATGCTAAATTAACCTCCCCTTTTTTTCCTTTTGATTGACAAAAAAATTATAACTTTCAACCATTAACCTTGTCACACAATCTGTTTTTTTCAGCAATACATTATTCTTAGATTCTCATGTCTTTATGCCATCCCAACTGTCCTGTCCTTGGCATTATCTTTGTGTTTGTGGTGACTTTCATCTCATTTTGTGATTGTGTTTGCATCCATCCACTTCCTTGTTAACTCATTAAGCTTTTCGTTTTCGCATGATTATGCCAACCTGCATCATCTTCTATTGAATTCCCTATCTCTATCTCCCCTCTTGGGAGGCGAAAAAGAGTGTTAGTGGGACATGGTGGCAATGTGATGTTTCATTTGCTTAATTGCAGGTTCAAAAGATTCAGCTTTTGACCCCAAATATTGGAGTTGTTTACAGGTTGATTTCTATACTCCTTGCCACTAATTAATAATCAGGAGGGTCAACTCCAATGCTTATATTGATGCCATAGGTCCAAATGCACATAACATCTTGGCTGATAAGAATAAGAAATATTTGAGTTTGCAATTCACTTCAATGTTATATTCACTTATGAATGTTATCCTTTTTTGCCATATGTGTTGGCAATAGGCTCTTCGCTTTTTTAGGGAAGGAATTTGAGTATTTTTTCATTGAAGTTACAGTGCATCAGTAGTTAACATATGCCATGAACTTGTGATCAAAGTGATATATTTATGGAGTCTGTTGGTGTACCAATGTTTTTAATTACATAATATTTGCTTGGAAAATTTTCCCTTTCCCAATTCAGCATGTTATGTTTCACCCTTAGGTATTTGGTTTGATCCCAACTCCCAAGTAAGTTGAAGCAATGGAAGAAAAAAGGCCAGATATCCTTAGATATGTCGTGAGACACTACCAAATATTGTGATGTTTCTTCCTTGCAGCTCATACACCAACTTTCTTTCTCGGCTGTGCAAATTGGTAACCGTTATGATTTTGTCAAGTGCCAAAACCCAAACAAAGGATCCACTCCTTAATAGAAGGGGGCAGGTTTACCCCATGTTTTTTTTAGTGGAGAGACATCCTCCCTTTTTGCTACTGGTGACCGATAGAAGAATTTGATTTTGAGTTCCCCATAGTTTGATTCCTTCCAAGTCATCATTCAGAATTATTTTAGTCTATTCTAATTGATTTTTTTTTTCTTTTATCATCACCACATCTTTCATACTAGTGGTTGCTTGATCTGCTTTTACTAGGTAATAGTTGCTTTAGGGCTGTGATTGCTGTCGTGAACGAATCAAATAAAACCCTAACTAACAATGAGATAGTGGTAAGAAGGGGTTGAACCCCAAGAGAATTGAAAGCTAAATTTACTAAAATTGGTGTGAATGTTGTTTTGAAAATCAAATTACAAAATTAAGACTAAATTAACGACTAATTAACAAAACTGAGAATTTATGAAAAGAACAACCTTTAGGTTTCGAATCTCCATTGACATGATTATTTAACTCTGATGCATACTCCGGTTTATTAAAACTACAAGTCTAATGCGACCACAGAATGATAATTCCGGTTCATTCTAGGTATATCCTATCTTGCCGAGCACCATCTTCTTTCTCATATGCTTAGCACACTTAGTTCGGTCTGTTAAAGGCTATCATCGATAAGATTGAAATGTCGATAAAAACTATTGTTTGAATAGAAAATATAAATCATAGAAGCACATTCTCTAAACTAAATAATTCAATTAAAATCATCAACAAAGGGATGGAGCCTCAAGCAATTAAGTATGCTTAAACCAGAAATTAAATAACAATAATCAATGGTTTATTTACACCTAAAGACAAAGAGAACTTAGCCACTCATGGTGCGAATCAGTGAAGGGCAGCAATGATAGTGTTCTTCCATGGAGACACAAATAGGTGGCGATGCGGCACGATGCGATGGTGGTGATGGAACCTTGGTGTGATGGCAATGATCTTTGCGCATTGATGTCGAGGAAAATCCGTCCAGAAGAAGGTGTGATCCAAGAAGGGAGAACTGTGGAAAAAGGAGGGAAAAACCAGAGCCGAAATTAATGAGAGAGAGGCTTGAGATAAAAGGTGGTTTTAGAACTATGAGTGGGAGATCATATAAGAGGGGCAATATAGGTGAGAGATCAAAACCGTGGGTAGGGGGAGATAAAATAGGAGAGAGGTGGATTGGTGTGGATGGGGGAGAGTTTAGTACAAAGAGAAAAATAGGAGAGAGAGAGAACCATGAGGGTGTGAGAGGGATAAATCTAATAGGGGAGAGATTTTAGGACAAAGAGAGAAAATAGAAGAGGTGGAGTTGTGAGATGAGATGGAATCTTGGGCTGAAGTTGTATTAGGGGAGAGGAGAGGGAGAAATTATAGGAGCGGTGTTCTAGGAAAAGAGGGAGAATCCTATTCTAATTTGGACAAGGAGAGAGAAAAGGATGAGAGAAAGTAGGAAAAGGGGTGAAGGATGAGAGAAAGTAGGAGAGGGAGAGAGAAATATGTGAAAATATCTCTCCTCAATTTTTTTTTTAATTTTTTATTCTCTTCTTCTCTCTTAGAAATTCCAATCATACCCTTGAAACCTTGGATAAAATAACAAAACGGATCAATTTAACCATGAAATCCAATAAAAATAAATAATTAAATAATAATATCATGTATAATTTTGTGACCTGATCAGGCTGGACAGAAGTCACACCGCCTTACTCTTCTTTGCTAGTTATCCTCCCACATTTAATCCTCTCCATGTTCCCTATAACTAACCCGATTCATTCATTGTATTATTTGGGTTACTTTGTAATCACTTCCATGCATGTGTTGTTGAAATAGCAAGTGAGGTGAATGGAAGAGCAGTGTAATGGTATGTTCTTTCGGATAGCAAGAAGGAATTCTTGGACTCTTAATCAGTCCTATAGTATGTGTAATGTTGTGCATTCATATGTTGGTCAGTTTACCTTACTTATACCCTCCCATTGTATTTTAGATACCCCTGGCCATGGCAGTTGATCATGTAGATTTGAAATTTCTGTTTGAGTCTTATATGCAGTTGAAACTAAATATGCTTACAATTTACTTCCCCTTATGAGTTAAAGTTGTGGTGTGAATAACTAGGGATGGCGTTTTGGCTTGTGTATTTTTTTAAATAATTTGTGGTTTGTTCACCCAACAAAAAAAAAAAAAAAAAAAAAAAAATTGTGGTTTCAATGAGTACCAGAAGGATGAAAAATAGTAAAAAGAACAAACCAGTGCACAAGGCTCCCGCTACTGTAGGGTCTTGGTGGGGCAATTTTATGCAGCCTTTAATGTAGAAGTATAATCACAAGTGATCCTAATCCCAAGCAGGATCTAAAATTTTGGCTGAATAGAGAAGATGTCCTCCAATAGGCTTGGTTTTAGCTCTCAAACACTCTCTCACAGCAAACAAATAAAAGGAAAATAAGAAAACAAAAAGAGAATTTGATGGAGGGTTGAAAAGGGAGAAGAAGAACTAGTGAATGGGCATCTCACCCTCAGGTTTAGGTATCTCACCTAACTGCATCCCACAGCACAACAGCATAAGCTATCTTTTTTTCTCGAACTCAAATCTGTCTTCTCATTATAATTGATGGGCTTTAAATAGCCTTACATTGCTTGGACACAAAGACATAATAAAAAAAAGGAAACTAATGTTGGAAATAAAACCTTCTAATTTACCTTCTAACTTGCTAACCAAGTAAGAGTAAATTAGAAACTAACAACTAATGATAAAAAGGAAACTAAGCTAAGTTACCAAATATAAACTTCTTTTGACCAACAAAATAAGAAACTAACTAGAGTTAACTAAATAGGAAACTAAAAAATAGAAGATTTTGAAACAAAGTACTGTTCACAAGAACAGTATCACGTGAACAGTAAAACGAGTTACTGTTCATGTGAACAGTGGTTTCTGATGTGTTACTGTTCACGTGAACAGTGTTTTCCTGGCTCTTATTTTTCTCTTCATCTTCAAGCTTTGATCTACATCAACTCGCCCTTCTTAGAAAAAATTCGTCCACGAATTTTGTAGTGTGTGAGGGTGATTATAGCATGGTGCACGTCCCTCTTCAAGCCGTAAAAAAATTCGAGTAGCTCCTTGATAATAAAGATGTAGTCTAGAATGTGAGGAGTTTGATCTTCAATATACTTTAATGGGATGACGAACTCCACATGCTCAACTGCAAGGTCTTTAGATGTATCCATAGGCTCATCTTCTAACACATCTTCTTCAATCATAGGCTTTTCAAGTCCTTTGTTCCTGTCGTTCACAGTCTCTTCAATGTTTTTATCAACCATCACTTCAATCTCGAACCCTTTAGGATCTTCCGCTTGGCTGTCCATAATCACCATAGTTGTAGCACTAATCTGCTTGGGTTTGATCTCTTTGTCCACCATTGTGATCATATCGTTTTCGATTTCGTCCACATAAATCCCACTGATAGGAACATCAATGACTAATTCTTTCTCGACAATAGCAATCTTCTGACTTGAGGGTGGCTTTTGAAAATCTGGTGGAGGGAAGTACATTCTCTGTTCATGTTTTGTTAGGTACATGCCCCCCCAACTCGTATTGCATCTCTTCCCATGTTCTAGGCTCACGTCCTTGAGCTTGAAGTTGGCTTTCACGGATTCTCCATTGTATTCGAACACAATCACTCATCTGGGAGCAAATATATCGAAGTGTTGCGACTCTATTAAGTTGTAGTTGTCAAAGTACATGTGCAATTCATCTACCCATTCAAGGAAGATGTATGAAGAAAGTTCCTCGCGAAAATTACGTGGCTCCATCTTTGCTCTGGCTAGGCTCTGATACCAAATAATATAGAACTAGAATCACAAGTGATCCTAATTGCAGGCAGGATTTGAAATTCTGGCTGAATAGAGAAGATGTCCTCCAATAGGCTTGGTTCTAGCTCTCAAACACTCTCTCACAGAAAACAAATCAAAGGAAAATAAGAAAACAAAAAGAGACTTTGATGGAGGGTTGAAAAGGGGGAAGAAGAACTAGTGAATGAGCATCTCACCTAATTGCATCCTACAACACAATAGCATAAGCCATCTTTTTTTCTTTAACTCAAATCTGTCTTCTCATTATAATTGATGGGCCTTAAATAGCCTTATATTGCTTGGACACAACGACATAATAAAAAAAGGAAACTAATGCTAGAAATAAAACATTCTAATTTAACTTCTAACTTGCTAACCAAGTAAGAGTCAATTAGAAACTAACAACTAATGATAAAAAGGAAACTAAGCTAAGTTACAAAATAGAAACTTCTTTTGACCAACAAAATAGGAAACTAACTGGAGTTAACTAAATAGGAAACTAAAAAATAGAAGATTTTGAAACAAAGTACTGTTCACTTGAACAGTAAAACGAGTTACTGTTTGCATGAACAGTTTTTTCTGATGTGTTACTATTCACGTGAACAGTGTTTTCTGGCGCTTGTTTTTCTCATCATCTTCAAGCTTTGATCTACATCAGCCTTACCTCTGCTTCGTAGGAGAGGCTGTTTCCATGTTTCGAACCTGTGACCACCATGTTGCAATAGTGCAACTTAACCATTGCGCTACAGGCTCACTCACCCGCTATCAGAAGGATAAAAAATAGCGACCGGTGTTAATTTTTTCAAGGAACATTTTTGTAGTTTTTGGTCTTCTGGACTTCTTATCTGTTCATTGACATGTAAAGTTGTAATTTTCCTCTTTCTCTTGTTGGTTATTTGCTGCATTTGCTTTTCTGTATATTCTTCTCTTCTGGTTGCTCTCAAACTTATAGGGATATGACCTCTCTACTGCACCGTTATAGAAAATTCTGACTTTACAGTTCCTCACTAACAGATAATGATTTTAATGAGGTTGATGTAACCTTGACATTTATTACCTCCTTTTTTGATGTATGTGTTAACAGTATATAATAACTTGTCACTGTTAAAATATTATACATTTACTGCTATTATGCCCCATCTTTCCAATCTCTTGGACATGCATATCTATATATATACAGTTTACCTTTGCAATATTTTTTGGGGTGCAGTGGCATGGGTCCTGATTTTCGAGTTCTGGTCCGGAAGAGTCGGAAGCAGGCACAACAGTATTACAGACTATACAAAGTACTATTATCCTTTTCTGGCATGTTTCTTGCCAACATTATTATTTTGTTGAATTTTTCTTCTTCTATATCTGGCTGTTGAGTCACAGATTATGCGTCCATTGGTTGCTTTTTGCTTCAGCATCTCGCTGATTTAAATTCATGAAAATGGTTGTAGGCTTATGTACTTGGGAATTTATAGAGAGGGAAAAGTTCAAAAGGTATTTTGTCTTCTCAATGGATTGTTGATATAAAAATGTGGGAAAGGCTCAAGGGATAATAGAAGAGGACTGTTTGAAGTATAAACTTAAAATTTGCCATTGACTATTTAAATTAAATCCGCCTGAAAATTAAACTTGCTTTAGAATATTTTTGTGAGAAAACGTGATTACTTGATCTTCTTATGGGATGTCTAGTTTTAATGAAAGAAAAGAGGATTAAAAGCGGTGATCTTGTTAAAAACTTAAAAATTAAAATACCCAAAACAAGTGTTAATTACATTGGGGATTTCAAATATTGGCTGTGGATCAGGTGAACCATTTTGATCCAGATAAAGATCAGCCAGTACTGGTTTGATGCCCAATCCGATCATTGCAACCAGGATTAATTTGACCCTCAATTACTATTGTGTGCCCATGGATCTAGTAGGCTATGTGACTCAAGCAGTGCATTTCCAGCTGGTTATGGGTTTTTTCTGCCATCAGGAATGTGTAGTATTATCATTATGCATTCTACAGCCCTTACAGCACTATTTATGAGTAAACTTGTAATTTTATTTTATTATTTTCTCACTCATCTATTAAGTTGTAGAAGGGGAAAACTTGGAGGCTCTATTTGTTCCAAATGTGAAAAATAGATATTTTTCCTGGAAACTTGGTGAAAAGTAGATAAATTTTTTCATTTATCTAGAATTATGAAGTTGGTCCAATATAAGGATCGATAAATGCTATTTTTCGTGAAAATGAAAATTATTGTATGATTTTTCCATAAAATAGTATGGCAAAAGGTTTGGGCTTCTATATTTTGTCTTATTGGTAGAAGTGGATGTCTTATCTAGTTGTAATATGCCACTTAAAGGGTAAAGAGATGGTATAGAACTTTTTTTTTTTGGGTGAATGGTATAGAACTTATCTGATCTGTCCAATTGAAAAGAAGAAAAAGAAAGGAGATAAAGAATAAGGTTTGTCCAACAACAACAAAATAATAATAAAGAAGGTAACGAAGATTCATGTATCTTAGCCTCTGCTTACGGCATACCCCATCCCAGCATATAGCAAACTAGATCTGATAGGTTTTCTTGCTGTTATGTGGAGAAGAATTTAAATTACTACCATGTATTCCGACCTACATTTAAGCATTCCATATATATCAAACACAGATTTAAAAGACTTTCTTGTGGTCCCATGGTCACTTTATTCTATTTACTTATATGCAGTCCCAAACGACCTGTGTCAGAGAAAGATGGACATAAAAAACTTCATTTATACAGTTTATATCAGTCACATCCATAAGTTATCTATCAATGGGCACATAGATCTACCTTGTGTCAAGTCAGATGGAGCATTATTTTTGTGGATGTAGACCCTAAAGTCCCATGCTCAACTGTCAAGTTTCAGCTCAAACGGAATCAGCAAGTGCAAGTGGAAAAATAATTCAAAATGGCCTAGAGAGGTCATCCCAATCTTTGGACTAACAAGAAGGTGTATGCCAGTACATGGATGCATATATGATTGAAGTAGAGTATATGATGTGTAACTTCACTAGCAATAGGATTGAAAGTGGGGTGGTGAAAATTAACGATAAGGAGATAGTGTAAAAGTGAAAATCTTAGGTGTCTAGGTTCAATAATAAATAAAGAAGGAAAAAAATAGAGGAATATATTGCTCAAAGAATTAGGATAGGGTGGATGAAGTGGTGGGGTGGGTCCGGAGTGTTGTATGATCGACTCATTCCTCCAAAACTCTGGGAATTTTTTTATAGAACATTAATATGACTGGCTATGATGTATGGAGCTGAATTTTGGGCAGTAAAGAAACAACATATAAACAATTTTTTTTTTTTTTTTTTTTTTTTAATTTTTAATTTTTTTGATGAGAAGAAAGATAAATAGCAATTTGGTGCGTCATTAAATCAAGATAAGGTCCCGCCCTACCATGGAATAAGTTGATCATGCAACACCCTACATTTAGAGAATATTAGCAAATTCCTATAGACACATCATAGTTTGATTAGAATCCTTTTGTCTATGGGAATTATCAGAATAAGAAGATAAGGTCCGGAGAAAAAGATCCATGCAGCTGGCCGCATTTAGTTGGGATAAGGTTGAGTTGAGTTGAGAGTCTGAAAGTTGACACATGGCCAATCCAAGCCATTCCCTACTACATGCTTCCATGTGGCACAACTACATATGCCCACCCACGGATACCTTGTGGTGGTGTGAACCCATAAACATCTTTTGCCAACTAGTACTGATTTGTTTTGGTTTTCTGTGATTCTGACTTTAGTTGCAATGTGGTCACTACAGGAACAGATTCCTGTTACACAACTTGTTAGAGAAACAGCAGCTGTTATGCAGGAGTTCACTCAATCTGGGTAAGAATGACCTTCTACCGCTGATTTTGTTTTTTCTGCAAAATGTTTCTTGAAAAGAAGAAAGGATGTTAAGTTTTTATGCATGAGCTCCGTCAAAGAAAATATGGTTCTCATCATCTTTGATGTGGAACTAGTACCCGACTACAAGATTGGACTTGTATCCAAGCTACTGTTTTCTGAAAAAGAGAATGTAAAAACAAAAGCTTTCACATTTGGTTAAAATTTGGTTAGTCTTAAAAAAAGATAAATTGATGTTCTCTAGAAACTAATGCAAATTTTAATCGATAAAATACCCGATCAAATACTCGAAAGATCAAGTGCCTGAGGAACTTGAATAGTGAGGCTATAAGCAATCTTCATCGTTTTGGAGAACTCAAATTAGGGACTTCAGTTAGAATTTAGCTTGAATTATAGCTGTTAGTCTGAGTAGTGAGCTTTTTAAGCATGGTTTGAACCTGAGTCACAGCCGTCGTTAGATCATATAATTGTAAGTGTCATTTCATTTATTACTGTACCTGTTGGCAGTGGTGTAAGGCCTTTTGGAGTTTCACTGCTCGTTGCTGGGTTTGATGCCGATGGTCCACAATTATATCAGGTATGTAAATTCTGAGTTGCATGGCTTATACACATTGTTGATTATATTAAGTTCATCTCAAGTGCCATTCTGTAGTACGTGTTATTCTGTTGCTACAACTGTCTTCTCATGTGTTAGGGTATGTAGTATCTGTTTTTTAGATATGGAACCTGGAATCTGGAGGGTGGTGGGTTTTTGTTTTTGTTTGTTTTTTTTTTTAATTAGGTGGATTCTGGGGGGGATTGTCCAATCAATAATCTTCACTTAATAGTATGCTAGAGAATGACGCTTGTCATACATGGTTAGGGTATCATGTTTTTCTCCCTCTCTTTCTTTCTATAATTGTGGTTGATGCAGCAGCACACCGATGGATCGATCCAAGCATGCTCCAGAACCCGGATCAAGACCCAGATCCAATTTGGGTTCCAAGTTACTAATTTGGATTCTAAGTTTAATAGAATATTTAGGATTTTATTTTTATTTGAGAATATTTGTTCCCTATTTGAGTCCTTAGTTGTTTCTTTATTTTGTTAGCTTAGGTGTAGGAGATTTTATTTCTATCTTAGTTTTTTTATTTTTAATTAGAAGGTTTTTAATTTTATTTTATTATATATTGGACATGTAACTCATGGGAAGAATAGTTGATTATTGAAGAAAAGATGAATTGATTTGTGAAACCCCTCCCCCTTCTTCTTCTTCTATTCCCTGCGGTCTCCCTCTATCTCCCCTCCTCTGCTGTCTTTCTTCTTTCCCTCTCTACTTCCTATTTTTCTCCTTCTTCTTCACTTTCCTGCTGTATTTTCTCTTTCTCTGGGATTATTCTATTTCTGGCGACAGTTACAGCGTTACACAAGTTCATTGATCTCCCGTGTGTGAGACCTGATAAGGCTGAAGATTTGTTCGAAGGTTCCCCTCCCTTGGGCGATTGAAACCCCAGAAGTTTGACCTTTGTTGAAGCCCCTATAGTGAGATTTGAGGTCATGAACAAATCTGGTTTGTACACCATCGCCCAGATCTGTTTCAGCAGTCCCAGATCTCACTTTCACTGGTGTTCTGACCTTATAGTTGCTTGCAATCAAGAGCCCTATGACTGCTGAATCTCTCCCTCAAGTTTCAGCCTCATCTGATCCATATTGAGAGTGTTCTCCCACCTGAAACCCCTTCAGGTCTTCGGCCTCCATCTTCTTGGCTGGAGGTTGAAGACAACCCCCAAAATAAAGAATCGTGAGTTTACCTTTAGCCCTTATATTCTATTTTTCCCATAATACCCCATCCCTTAGTCTTTAATACCTTGTGTCCTTATTTTAACTTTGTTTCCCAGAATACCCTTTAAACCCATCTAGGCTACTTTGCTACTTCTAATCGGAAGTTTCTTAGGTTTACAATTCTGCCACTCCTTATTAGAAACTTCTGGTTAATTACAAAAGTGCCATCCCACCTTATGAATTTCAATCTATTTACAGGATTGCTACTCGATAGTAAACATCAGCAAATTTACTGTTTTGCCACTTGATCTTAGACCTAAATTGCTTAAATCCTTTAAGTGGGCCCACATCCAATCGGGTTGGTTCTCGTGGGGCCCACCGGCCCCCCATTAGTGGTATTTGTAAATTTTGGATCTCTCCTTTGAAATATTACTTAATCATACTTTATATATTGATGCTTGTTCTATTAGGCTAGTTGACGTGGAGAGAATGCTCTTGTTGGCATTCCAGCAGGTTCTGCAGTGTTGGCTATTCCTTTTTCTTTGGGGTCTACATGTGCGACCCATTGGGATGATTCTTATCTGAGGCTATAGTGTTTAATTAGTGTAGTATACATGGTTGAAGCAATTTTTCATTTGCCTGAATTGTTTGGAAGCCATTTTGGAGATTCTTTGACCATTTTTTTTTGTTGGAATTCTCTTGCCTTGTAAGCAAGTTAGGCTGTGTTTGGTAGTCATCCAGAAAAACGTTTCTTACGTTTTTGACTTTTTTCTGTTCTATGGGAACAAAAAAAACGGAATAAAACGTTTGATGCCAACTTGGTGTTTTTCGGGTTTTTTGAACAAAAAGGGAAAAAAAAAAACCTGCTAGAAATGCAAAATGATGGAATGATGAAGGTTCCGTCATTTTGGTTTCATTCCAAATACAAAAAAAGTAAACAACTAGGGTAATAGTTCCTGAAACAAGGTTCACCAAACACCATTTTTTGTTTTTAAAAATGGAATTTTGACACGGAAACTGAAAATTTTGTTTTTGACACGAAACGTCATTTCTGGAACTGAATGACTATCAAATGCAACCTTAGAGTGGCAGAATTATAAAAACTCTAGCCATGGAGTTTAGATTTTGTTCTCAGGCAGGGTTGTTCTTATAGGATTAAGTACTAGTTGATTTGTTGAACAATTGGAGTTAGTACATTTTGAATTCATAGTGTGAATAATAGTACATTGAGCTGTAACTTGGTTACTTGTTAGGCTGTTATTGTTAGAACTTGGAGGTCTTTGTATAGGGCTGTAAACAAGCTACTTTTCAATGAAAATTATAATTACCTAGAATGGTTGCAAGGCATAATAATTCCACATGTAAGTACCAGTTCCATCATGTTTTGAGATTTGATATATTTTTCACATAATCATAATTTGCTAATGTGCCGCCAACTACCTAGCACATGCCTTGTGTTCGATACTTCCCACCCCCTTTCCCTCTCCACTAGTTTGCCTATGGGCCCAAAAATAGAATAAGTTTTGTAAAGTCTGTCCCAGCTGGTATTTATCATGCTAACCTGAACTTAAAGGTGTGATCTTTTCATTTCCCTGTAGGTGGACCCATCTGGGTCATACTTTTCATGGAAAGCTTCTGCGATGGGGAAGAATGTCTCTAATGCTAAGTCATTTCTTGAGAAGAGGTAAATATAATGATTTGCATAGTTTCAGTTTTTTTTACCCAAATACCCCTGGATATATATATTCATGTCCGGGGAGTGGAGGGATTCGGAATTTTCTGTGTGAGAGATTGGAGGTCGTAGGATTTCGAATAAGGAAATCTATTTATCTTTCTGCTTTGGTACATTGAGGTTTCATTGAAAATGTTATTAATGCATGAGCTAAGGAGGTTTGTGTGTGCCTGGTACTGCTACACTAAGGCATGCTCCTTTGCACACCTTTATGTACCTTTGGCTCCTTTTGCCATCTCTCTCGTTGAGTAGACTTTTTTCTGCCTTGCAGTTTTTAGGGAGCTAAGGCACCAGGTGTTCCTGGTACTGCTACATAAGGCATGCTCCTTTTTTGCGCACCTTTGTGTAGCTTTGGCTCCTTTTGCCATCTCTCTGGTTGAGTAGATTCGTTTAACCATTGCAATTTCTCAAGACATGATCTATTTGAGCAATAAAGCTTTCTCTATATGCACATTGGTTAGGCTATGGAGCTGGTAGTTTTGAATATTGTAGGTTGTGTGCTTGTGAATATAGTTCCTTATGATACCATTTCTTAAGTTGTTCTATTAATAGAAACTATCTAGGTGCTCAGGCAAAAATCAGAAGCAAGATATTTAACTGATTTGTGCTATTTTAGCTTTTGCACGAACTTCGTGCATCACTAGATTGCATTAGGATTTGTTGTTTCAGTGTAAAAGGAAAACTTTCAACTAAAATGCTTACATTTTATATTGATTTTACTTGCAAATTTTCCTTTTACGCGGTTTTTACCTGGGAAAAATGGAAAAATTAGTAGCTTAGATGTTTCAGGTTTTCTAGATTGTGCAAATAGACAACCTGGATTAGGATAGGACAGACTGCAAATTTTATGCAAGTTTATTTGCTGGTGGAGGGCTGGTAGGAGAAGGGAAGAATCCCTGAGATGAATTCGTAGTTGCAGTGAAAAGAGGGAGATCGTACCAAAGGAGGAGGGGGGGGGGGAAGAGAAGTTGCACATGCACGGCCCTCAGGCTTCAACCAATCTTATCACTAATTCATTCTTCCAAATAGACAACCAATCTGTCTTTTTATTGCACAGTTACATGCATTTAAATAGAAAAAATAAATCCAACATTAAAAGGAAAACTACTCTGATTTGTAAAATCAAATTGATTGGAAACTAAATCCTAATAGCTATCTCCTACTATTGTTTATTAATAATTCCAAAATAGAAATAAATAAAATCCTAAAAGATCCTACTAGCCAAAGGCCCAGATTGGATCCGGTTCATGTCTGTTTGGATACCCTGGTGGGTCGTGGGTTTGGATCAATCCACAGTTGTGCACATTCATCGTCTGCACTTTAAATTATGCTGGTTTTTGTGACCTCTCAGCCCTCTTGTCTTCTTTCTCCCTCCAAACCCCAATGTTTCTTCCAGACTTCAGTTTTCTGTAATCAAAGTTGATTAAAATTCCCTTTCTATTGCAGGTACACTGATGATATGGAGCTTGATGATGCGGTGCATACTGCGATTTTGACACTAAAAGAGGGGTACCTAACTCTTATGTTCCTTTAAACATGTCTTGAATGAACACCCGAGTCACTCTTGAAATGTGATTGGAGGAAGAGGCTACTCCCATGTGCTTGTATCGCTGAGTTAAAACTTAAAAGAAGGCCTGCATTTAAACATATGTCAAACAGTTGGGGATCAGGTCCATCGTTCATTAATTCTACCTGATAGATCTTCTAAGCTGAAAGTTTGTTGAAATGGATGATTCATGCCAGCCCATTAATTACAATTATTTGTGTTTTTAGGAAAATGTTCCTACTACCTTGTTGCAATTGCTACATTTGGCCTTATTTATCCTGTTCCACCATTCTGTTATCGTGGATTTTGACTAATGCAGGATGATGGTTAAATACCAATGTTTGGAGACCCAATCAGAGAGGACCTTGAGTTTGGCTTAGTTAAATGGGTGCAATCATAGTTTTTAAGGCGCTGCTAAGGCGTCGCCTTACTAGCACCTTGGCGTTGATGCAGTCTAGAGATGGTAAGGCAGTGCTCCGCCTTATGGGTTTTTTTTTTTTTTTAAACACATTTTAAAATTACTTGATGAAGATTCCAAATATAGATTTTTTATTGGTAGGTGTATGGTTTTGTTAACACTTGAGATGTGCGGGATCAGCTTTACTCCACCAAAAATAACCAAAACAAACAAAACAAAAACACAATTCACAAACAGGGTTTGGATTTTGTCAAGGGTTTTAAGAAAGGACTTTGAGAAGGAATCAAGGAACAAGGAAGAACCACTGATCCAGGCGATTATTTTGCTCTGGCAGCGGTGAGTTTCATTCTTCTTTGACAGGAGTAGAAATATAGTGGATGACCTTAGGGTTTAGACACTCATTTTGGCATCACAGAGGTAAGTATAATAAATACTTGTATTTTTTATTTCTTTTCTTTATATTTATAATTTTGTTTCATAATTATGTAATTATATTATATGTTAATATGTTATGATGATTGATGATTGATAAAGATAAACTTAGTTTATTCACTTTATTGATTTGTTTTCTTGATGAATATCTTACATTGGTATGAATTTGAACTTTTAATATTTATTTAACATATGAGTAATAGGATTCAACTGGGATTTGAGCAAAATAAATTGGTTTTATAAAAAAATTACACAGGAATGCTTTAGTCAATAAGGCGACGCTTTATGCCCGCCTTATCGCTAAGGCGCTCCGAAAGACCCTTAAACGCCTCCGTCGCCTTACCGCCTTAAAAACTATGAGTGCAATTAGTCATCTTATGAGATTCTCACAATTTTAATCATTACCTCATGTGATTGTATAAACTACTTAAATTTTTTCTTACCATATTTAGTAATGATATGTTTTACATGTCATTTTTATTTTACATTTTATAGCAAAGGGTTTTGGATGCAAAGTAAAAAGAAATTTAATAACCAAATATGGAATGATTTGGAGTTAGTGATATAGTCTCATGGGGTAGTGATTATAAAAATGTCATTTTTAAGTTTGAAAATTTCACTTCTCTTCCCATTTATTCCCCTTGCAACCAAATGGAGCTTGATGTAAAACCTGTTATTTTAATGCCACCTTTCTTGTGTTTGCATGTATGAATAGTGGTTTCTTTTGCTCTAGAATATTATTTTTCTATATTTTTCATATGTTTGATTGGGTAGATCTTCTTTGTTTGCGTATTTATTTATTAATTCATCTCGGTTTCCAAGTCCCCTATGATACTATAGTTGTCTGTTCCTGTTTAATCCATTCGGTTGGGCTTAGGTCCAGGTTCTAGGAAGCTGCAACAAATCACTTTGTTATTTCAGCCCATTGCTTTGACTCTTGGTGTAGACTGTTTGTATGGTGGTCTGGTTCCTGAGTAATCGAGTCTGTTGGCTGGTCCAGATTCTAGGACACTGCCAGATTATGTTATTTCAATTCATTGCCTCGACCCTTGACCTAGGAGATCTCTTTTTTTTTTCCCCATCTTGTGATTCAGTAACCATTATGTTGTGCAATTGGTAAAAGGTCTATTGTTAGTGCAATAATAAAGTTATAATCATCCTTGGTTGGAAGGAGCCAGGTTTTTGGGGTGGGGAGTGTGTAATCTTCAAGTGTGATGTCTTATGAATTACTCTTATCTCTACAGGGTATCTCCGTATTCAAGTGATGCAGAATATGCAAAGATTTCTCACAACGCCTTTACCTTTCTATTCCCTTTTTTTTTTTGGGGGGGGGGGGGGGGGGGGTGGGATTGTTGGCATTTGAATTTTAGGATCAGGACAGTCAATTTCTATTTATTTTCAGACTCCAACATGTTACGGATTCTTTAGCAAAATTCATTTTGTATAGGTCAAAACTGGTTTGCTTAATCTTGTATGTTGGCATCTTCATATTCTGTTATGCGCACTAGGAAAACATCTTAGAGCATGCTTTTACTGGATATCTAATATCCTTTCTACTAATGACTCTTTTCTGCAAACTTGTAGGTTTGAAGGACAGATTTCAGCAAAGAACATTGAGATTGGGATTATTGGCACCGACGGAAATTTCAGGTATGTTACTTTCTTTCTTAATTCATTCTCTTTTTTTTTTTTTGGGGGGGGGGGACAATGTTGTGACTTGATGTTCTGAAAAAACAAGAAGGGGGGGGGAGCACAAAATTTGATTAGATGGTCCTATGATTCAGTAGTTTTATTTTATTTTCTTAAATTTTGGCTTGAGATATTTTAGTACTGTCATATTTCTAGGCATGATGTAATAGGAGTCATGTGGTGTTACCTAGACATGTGGTACACTCTTTCTTTGGGATTTCTTGTAAATAAATGCATTAATTGAAGTTGACTAAGTGATGAGCCAATGCCGAGGCAAAGCATTGACCCCTCGATGCATGGCAAGGCTCCAAGTTTCAGTTTTGTCCCTGGTCGAAAGAAGGCTCAAAACTTGTACTTTTTTTCCTACAAGTTTAGATGGTTGGTTTCGAGGCCCAGATGGCCAAATTAGGTCCTACAATTTCTAGAACAATCTATTTTAGGCCTTCTAAACATAGTGAAACCCTTAAATTTTAAAATATAACACCCAAAATAGTAGTTTGACTTCTGATCCTAGGTTGGTAGTGCATGTTATATACATTCTGTAACATGGCCTATTCCACATGATGTTTAGTATTATAACACATAATTATAAACCATATCATAAATCATGAATCATGCATACAAAGAGTCAAATATAGCGGAGTCAACAATACAAGCTGATGCAGATATGCACCTGTGGAACCTCCATACCCATCTGGGTATCCAGACGGATATGAGCCAGATTCATATTTGGTTATTTGGTCTAGTAGGATTTTAGGAGTTTAGTTCATTTAAGAAGATTGTCTTTGATTTATTTTATTCACTTTATTTTAGAAAGTAAGATACGTAGGCTATAATAGGAGTTGGTTTCCTAGTTTCCTTTTAGGATTTGTTTCTTGCTAGAGTCTTTTTATTTCCTATTTATATGCTTCTAACCGATTGAGAATGATAGAAAATGAAAAGATGAATTGAGTTGAGTCTTGAGTGTTTGTGAAGCTTGCAGGCGTGTGTGTGGTTCTTCTTCCCCCCGCCCCCCCCTAGTGCAATATCTCCTCTCTCCTGCAACTTTGGGTTTTCTCTAGGATTTCTTCCATTCCCCTACTGGCCTCCATCAACTTGGAAAAATAGTATGTAATTAGAAGTTTATTTGAGTAATGGCAAAATTGTATTGAAAGGGAATCTTAAAGGATAAGGTGTCATTTAAATAGGGGAGGGATATAAGGTGATTAGAAATAGGAGTAAATTAGGAACCAAAAGGTAGTAAAGGACAAAACCGAATAAAAGGGGAAAGAAGGGGCAATTTTGGAGATAGAGGATTAAAGGCTTTTTAAAACAAAAGCCACAAAGGTTGTCTTCGACCTTCAACCATGAATGGAGCCAGTGGGAGGAAGTAGAACTCCAACTGCATGGAAACGCATTCATCAAGGCACAGTTGGGTCTCAGTTTTCAGACCGTAATTATCCTAATAGGAGAGGGTCACTTAGAATAAAGACAAAGGACACATGGGATTAGGAATTCAATAATGAGGATGAAGTGTCGTACCCAAGAGTAAAAGATGGAAGAAAATAAAGTAAGAATGGATGAAGGAACAGTCCCAAAAGGCTCCACAGCCAACTAAGGTAAACTCAAATCTTATTCCATTCCAAGTCTGTCTTTGGTATCATTGGGTACAAATGTATAGATAAAAATAAGAAGGAATGAAACTCCTATTCAAACTCTAAAACCAAATTAGAATCCAAAACTAACTAGCCTATTATCTCCTATTTAACTCTTAACTAATATGCCAATAAAAAGATATATAAATATTACAAAGAATCTGAAAAGACAGAAAATTAATGAAATTCTAAAATTTTCTTCTAGACTAAAGACCAAAATTTGGATCTGGTTCTCGATCTGGGTTCTCAAACAGGCTTGGCCTGGTCCAAGGAATTGCTCCTGTGCCACCTACATTTGAAACTGCAATTGAACAATTCGTAAAATGATGAAATCTAAATTTGCTCAATTTTTTGTTACCTGCAGTTCATTCTGTTTTTCTTTAATTTTCTCCATGGTAGTTTTGTCATCCATCCTTAAATTGTTTTATTTCTATTCAAAGAGTTTGTTTTCTCCATGGTAGTTTGTTTGTTGTTGTGGTTAGATATAACATCAAGTGCATTGCATTTTCTGAAAAACAAAAATGTGAATTGTTTTTTGTCACAAAAAGTTCAACATATCCATCTTGAGTTGGACATTGAGCAGGCTTTATTCATTTACCCTTTGGATAGTATAAGATGCATTAGAATTGGATACAGGCATTGAGCACTATCATGTGCAGGCACTCTGAATGAATTTCTGCACTTTATTTTGATTTGAATTATAACATTCTTGATTTGTTTCAGAGTTTTGACTCCATCTGAAATTGACGATTACTTGGGTGAAGTGGAGTAGCTGGTTTTTATCTATATCCTTCAACATGTTGCTGAAATTGCTTCTGACGCAGTCCTCACATGTTTTCCGGCTTTAATGTAAACTGCAAGGAGCGGATTTTCTTGTGGTCTTAACCTTTGGTTCTCCTGTTTTGTAGTTGTGCTGCTGGTAGGGAATTAGTGATTGCTTTTGTTGTACTTTTATTAACGATTTCACATGATGAATCTCCACCCACTTTGACCAATGCGTTGGTGTTTGAAAGTTTGCTTATAAAGAGGAAAACAAAAAAAATAATAAATAGGAAAAGTCTTTGCACCCTGCGGGGTTTCCCAGATTTGTGTCCCATGCTGCCATTGGTGGGAGCTGCTAGCTTTAGGAAAGCTGGCGGCATGCCTATTAAGATTTTCATTTTTCCTTTTGTTGGTTGTTGCAAGGGCATTCACACTTTGGTAGTATTTTAGAGCGGCTGTGGTAAGCGGGAAGGTTTAAGACTTTAGTTCATGGTATTGTTCACCACTTCACTGTATTGGTCACTGACAACCCTAGATCGGCATGTACGGGATAGTACAACTATTGAAATTTTAAGGGATAATTATGGTGGACAAAATTTCGCTGTTACCTGGGTTGGCAGCATCTCAATAGAACCATGTATACCTGAATCTTTTAGTACCTTCGAACCCAATTTAACAGAATGTTAAGACTTTTTAAGTTCACCATTAATTATATCACCTTTTTGTTTTAAGAAAAAAATAAATAAACTTTGGGAAACAAGTTCCTTCTCCTTTACACTTCTCCTTCTTGCTCCTCTTCTAGTTCTTCTTCTTCTTCTTGGTGCAATCCCTTCACTCCCTTGCACTGCTACCCCCTCCCTTACCTTGCATGAAGAAGCCTGCCCTACACCGTTGCTCAGCCTCGTCAATGGTTGGGCTTCTCTAGTATGATTTGCCGATGCAGTGGGAAGGAGTACAGTAATGCACTGTTATATGAGGTATACTTTATCTATATATTTTTTCCTTTTTTTTTCAAAAACAATCTTTTTTCTTACTCTTGTTAAGTCGGAAGGTTTTGGTATTTCTACTTTCTTTAGCTTAAGAAGATATTGATAATGATTAGGTTCTAATATTTTCCCCTTGCACCTGCATGCTTTCTTAAGTCTCAACCCATCGTCCCACCTCCCGTGACCAGTCTGAGACTCCAATATAGATTTCGCACATTGAATTTCATCCAATCAGCAATAGTTTCAATCATGGTTTGAGGAATTGGAACAGATTGGATTGGTATTGGCCATATTTTATCTCCTATCCAATCCTGATTCTTGTTCTTTTGTTTTCCATTTTTATTTTTTTGATTCTGAAAGCAATAGGATAATATAGCAAGTTCATACTTGATTGACGGTGAACTTAAAAGTCTAACAATCTGTTAAAATTGGGTTAAAAAGTACTAAAAAACTTAGGCTGCCGCTTAAATTTTATCCATTATTCACATATTTTGGAACTAGATTATCTCAAATGTGCCAGTGTGCTTAGTGCACATCTGACGGCTAAAGTGAGTGTTCGGATGCTGCTAGCCGTCTGATGCGCACTAGGCACTGACCTTACTTCCAGCCTTTTCCACTTTACCCGTGGACGCTTCTCCAGCTCTCATATGGGAGTCATCCTCGGAGGGACTTCCCGATTGACTGTACTGGGGAATTCTATCGTACTCCGTGCAGTTATTGTTGGTAATTGGCATAAATGTTTCTCTCCATTCACCATTCTGACTATTTCAAGATTCTACAAGGTTAAGATTAAGATGTCTATAAAAGAAATCAACAAGGTTAAAAGGGCGAAAAATAGGAAATTTTCTGTACCATCTCAAACATGCAAAGAAAGATCAAGGAATAGAAAAGATTACTAGCAGTTCCATATTCTTCAAAATGAAGAACGAAAAAATTGTTTCAATGTAAGAAGATAAAGAACAAACCTGAACCACTGTCTTTCTCTCCGACTTTTACCCGCATCAATTTCTCTTTTTGTTTCTTGGAGAAATCGATGGGAAAGAAGGAGAAAGAAAGCTAGAGATAGTCTTCAGTATATTTTTACTTGACTCTTGATCTTGAAACTTAAATGGGAAAGGATGAGGATATTTTTACTTGACTCTTGACCTTGAAACTTAAGTGGGAAAGGATGAGGAATGGGCAGAGACTAGAGAGACTCGAAAACTAATTCCATGAACATACATGAATCAGTTAAAATAACAACTGTCTAGTGCAATTGGTTAGTTGTGGTCTTGTGTCACAAAATGTCCACACTTACCAAGAGGTTTCGAGTTGGAGCCTCTAGGGTGTTATTCACTTCCCTGTCTTAGTGGAGAGGTTGCTTGTTGGACTTTGTCCGCACCGAATCAATAACAGTATAATAGAGAGAGAGAGAGAGAGAGAGAGAGAGAGAGAGAGAGAGAGAGAGAGAGATTTTTCTCTTTATATTCATTTTCAGAGTCTCTCCTCTGGTTTGGATGTTCCCATCATAGTTAGCAAAAACACTTTTAAAATAAATGCTGTTTTAAAATGCGTTTTTTTTGTTTTTTCCCTCATAAATGGAAAAAAAAAGAAGAAGACAAATGGTCAGCATTTATGTTTTAAATTCATTTAAATGCATTCCTCTTTTCTTGACCTTTTTAAGATGTAAGACTTATTGAACACAATGACTACTTAACTGATCATCTCTCTCTTCCGAACTCCAATTGACCTGATTCTTTCACCAATGAGAAGCTGATTCCAAGGGTTACATTTCTTATAATAGCACATTTAACTCAATTTGAATGCACATATCCCAAAATTAAGCTACAAACTGATGCATTTGTTGAAAAGAGTTTCTAAAGTGATGACCCCCAATTCTAATTGAACATGCTACTCTAGAATTGTTGACTATGTTATGTTGAAAACAATGAACAACATCATAGCTAGCCATATCACATTGCTTAATAGGACTTTGGACATATTTTTTTGTTGTGTTGTATGAATTTAGAATTGATGTTGGATGATATATCTTGAAACTTATAATGGGTTTGTGGATTATATATGCATTAATGTTGGATGTTATAGTTGTTTTGAATATTACATGCATGTATTCAAGTAATAATTCTTTAATTTATACGAGAATACTATCAGTTTTTTTTTTTTTGAAATCTACATGTTTGAAATCCGTACTATCCGTTTTCCATTTTGACCATTCTCTATTCTTTTGAATGTTTTTTCACCATACCATTTTTAGAGTTTTTCATCCTTCTAAACTTGTACCGCCACTTCCGTTTTTTCTTGTTCTTGTTTTTGCTAACTATGATCTTGATAGCCCTTGCTTTTGATATAAAGATCTCTCACAGGTGGGTCTGAATTAGGCTGGGTAGACCAACTCCGATCCAGATTCAAAGTTTGGAGGCTCATGTTGGAGGGTTTTCTAGATTTTGTGGGTGAGGAGCCTTTGGAAATGGCTATGATGATGGGCCTAAATAGAAATAGGCACTTATAATTGCCTTTGGTGGGGCGTTGGGAACCATATGAGTGGGCTAGCTCTGACCCTTAAGAGATTAGGCCAAGGCTGGTCTCACCCAGTATGCCATTACTTTGGGTTGGCTAGTGAAGGGCAATGTGTATTACGCTTGATTATTTCAACCATTCTTTGCTGTGCTGCTAATGGGGTACCAGATTTTCTTGCGAAAGGATCTGTGCATTCTAATTCCCTCTCATCATTCTTCCATCCCTCCACTTGTAAGTTGTAATGATCATATGTCACTTTCTTCCTAAAAACAAATATGATCATATAATGTTAATTTTTTTTGGAATGACATTGCTTTGTTTTGTTCTGTTTTCCATGAAAAGCAAATGATCACTAAGCTAAGCCCTTCAATTGTCTAATGTTTGAGTTTTGAATAGAAAATCTATTTATTTTTTTGGGAGAAAGAACTTTGTCCGACCCTGTGGCTTCTACACTATTGCATGGGTCAATGAGAGGGTGCGTAGGAGCATTGACCATGCAAAGATCTCCCTACCCATGTGTGGTTGATGCTTCTGCACGTCCTCTCCCATTTTCCTATGCGCCGGTGTAGGAGCTACAGGGATAGGTAGAGTTCCTTCGCCCCCTTTTTTTTGTTTGGGGAAGAGCTCTCTGCCTAGGATCATGACCACCTAACTCTCTATGTGTTTATCTCTCTCTTCTCCAACCTAGGTTATAGATGTCATTTCATATGGGGGAAGGGAGAGATAAACGTATGGGAGCGCTGGCATATGCCAAGCTCCTAGACAGTTTTTTTTCCTCTTTTTTGTTTGTGGTAAATATATTATAGAACAAAAGTTTCCTAGCAACATTGGCAACTAATGGACCGTTTGGTAACGATTTTGTTATGAGAACGCCATTCTTCGACAAAATCATTTATTTATGTTATAGATCTTTTGACTCTATTTGGGTGTTTGGTAGATCTGTTCCAGAACCCTTCTGGGATAATTCCTAGAGCGAAATGGCGTTTGGTAAAAATTGTTTACAGACATATTTTTTCGTTATTTTAATATTTACACAAACACCATTAATGAAGAGAATATAATGAAATGGACATCAACATCCGTGGTTTCATGATATATATATATATATATATATATATTTTGAAAATATAATATTACAATATCATCAAAGTTAGAATATTTATATATGAATTCTAAAAAGTTTTAGATTCCATTATAAATAAAATATGAACCAACTAACTCCTTCAAGCTAGTGCTACTACTTTCCATCTTTGTTAAGGTCAAGTTTGTTAATGGCATCCAGAATGGCTTCTAACCTATTTGTATGATTCTCTTATTCAGTAATTGTTCTTTCTAAGAACCCTCTTACAAAATTTGGTGAAAGATTAATCATCGAAGATGATGAAGATTGGATTCAATTAGATGATGGTGTACTTATGTGTGTAGAAGAGCTATTTATTTCTTCATCTATCCAAAGAAACTTGCCACAACCTCGATTCGCAGCTTGCACCCCAATTTTAAAGTATTGTTTAAAAATAATATAAATTGTATTTTCTATTTAAAATAAAAAAATAATCTAATAAATAAGATTGTAAGGAAAGACAAGTATGTATATCATACACTAGTAGAAATTGGGCAGCACTAAAATTTTCGATCATAGTTTGTGGCTGTTTTTGATGTTCTGACATTAGCCTTTATGACATTCATATAATCTCCATTGGTCCACCAACATGAAAAAATTAAAAAGTGTTTTTTAGACACTTGTAATAATCTTATTCTTCGTTTGAACCTGAAGTTGTTTTAAGAATAACACAGCTACCTCCACAAGAGTCACACTTAGCAGTGATATGATCGCTTACATTAGAGGCCATATGTAATGTTGGAAAATTTTAATTTAAAGCAAAAGATAATAAAAGTAAATAGTGATAAAATATTTTATAATAACAAACCACATAGTATCACTATCACTGATTACAAAAAAATAAAAAATAAAAATAAAAAAATGAAAAAGAAAAAAAGAAAAGAAAAGAAAAGAAGTTCCATCACTATGTTTAATAACATTTTCTTCAAATTGGCAGTAAGCTTTCTTTCACAACCATCTAATTAGAAATGCGTGTCCTAATTTTTTCTATCTCTCTTGTTCGATCTCATTAACTAGATGTCAAACCATTATAGTGTTGATGAGCGGATTTAGGTGGTCAGGTGGTGGGTCAGCATCATCGAGCTCAAATTCTATAAATTCTCTATCTACATGGTCTTCATCTCTAATATAGTTATGTAAGCCACAACATGCGATGACAATAGAACCTTCGGTACCGACTAGATAACCATTCATTTGCCTTAAAATCTTGAATTTGTTTTTTAAGATTCCAAATGTTCGTTCAATAACATTCATAAGTTTCTTTGTGGAGAAATGTCCGCAGTTACACATTTTTAGTAGTTTTTGGAGTTCTTCCCTCACCTCTATAATGTGACAAGTAATATCTCTTACCCCTGAACTGTGTCAAATATCCAGTCCGATTTTCATATCCGAAATCTACAACATAATATTTTCCTGTAATAAATATTATAGTACGAAATATATTAATATTTTATTTGAAAATAAAGTAACATAGAATAATGACAATCACATAGCATTAAAACCTGGAGGTGCATGCGAAAATTTGGATTTTTTCTTACTGATTCAAAGATTCAACAATCATTTGCACCCCCTTTATACCCAATATTCACACACACATGTGAATCGCATGCCGAATGAACATATGCACATCACATTTTATGTTATTATGCCTTTTCGATTTCTGTATTGGGTTTGATCGTCTTGTGGTACAATTTCATGAATGTGACTACCATCAATTGCACCTACACAATCCTATATTGAATAATTCTAAATGATTTATGTTGGTGTTGGATGTGCTAGTGAGTTCCAAATGATGAAGTAGCTATCGAATTTAGTTGGAAGCCAGGATCTATTTTTGGATTTGGCATGTTTGACCATTGTGATATGCATTTCCATACCACACCTTCATACCAGTGTAGCCCATTGTGGGTGAGGGTGCATGCACTTTGACGTGTAGGGTCCTATGCTGACTTAACATTTGACAACCCTTACAACTGGATGTTTATGTTCTTGTTTGGACCCGGGTGTACTGCTTAGAACATGCTACTGTCAACACTTTTTATGTGACCTCATTTCTAGTTCTTGGTTGGAGTAATGACTTCCTAATGCTCAAGTGGAAGAATATAATGTTTTCTCATATGTGGGCCAGCATCTAGTCATTGTATGGCTATGAATTAATGGATGGGTGTTGATTGATGGACATGGTTGGATGAAGCCCTATGCGAGAGGTGGTCTTCCTAGTGGGTAGTGGATTTAATTATACCCATTTTATACTGTGTAAAGTATGTATTATTATATGTGGACCGATTAATAGTTGAGTCCATTATAGACGATGCATCTATTGTTTTCTAATTTAGGGTTGGTCCCTGTTCCAAGTTTATATAATTGTGTCAATACCCATTAGTTGAAACCCTAGAAATTGTATAGAGAAGGAAACATGCAAAATCAACAAAAGGAGAGGTACAACTGTGGAGAATACTTTGTCGACCAATATGGTGCGATTGAATCTCTTATTTATGTTTTCATATTCAATAGTTCATCATGTTAATCTTATAAATTATTTCTTACAATGGTTCCTGTAGACACCCAATTTTGCCACCCCCTCCGGGTATGATGAATTGTGGATCTTAGACGTGACTTCTTGATTCCAATTGACAGAGATGATATTTGATTTAGGAAACTCAGAAACATCCCCTACCTAAAAAATCTCGCGTGGGAGAAAAGATGGTCCAATTTTGACTTTTTATATAAGAAGGAATTTGGTAAGGATGACCGTACGGATGGATAGTACTCAGAAATACGATTCCAACGATATATGGTATGTCAAAATCAGACCGTCTCCCACAATCTTCCCTGGAAAATCATATTTTTTCGGGCGCATATCGTGCACACTGACTAGCCATCCAGCCAGCCATCCATCCAACTAGCCAGCTAACCAGCCAGCCATCTAGCTAACCAGCCAGCCTGCCTGCAGGCTAGCCTCGCATGTCAGGTGCGCTGGCCACCCTACTCCCCCACCGTTCCATGCCACGCACGCTCATCGTGCCAACCCACGTACACTAATCATGCCAACCTACACCCCCACCGTGCCATACTGCCTACCCCTCGTCCCATGTCGTGTGGCAACGCCATGCCATGCTATGCACCCCCGTATTCCATACCTTGTGCCCCTACTGTGCCAGCCTGCGCCCCCATGTGCCATACCATGTGTGTAATACCCCGCTTCTTAAAACCCGGTCTGATTTCGCGATTGAACCGGTTTAACCATGCAGGAACCGAGCCAGAGGATATTAGAGCGGGCTCCTTATGGGCTATGATGGCACGGGTGACCTTAAACACCGGCTGGCTCGACAAGTCCGAGCCAGTGCCAGAAGAGACGGGAGTGCCCAAACCGTGTACGTGCACCTACCATAAGGCTATGTATGGATAAAACAAGTATTATATCCGTATTTTAAGGTATATACGTATGCTACATCGTATGCTTGGGGTGGGGTTCGAGCCGAGGTCCGAACCCGGTCAAAATCCCAAGTCTTGGCTCTCAGGTGGGTAGGACAGGTGGGTACACCCACCCACCTGAGTGACCCATCCAAGACTATTCACTTAATTAAGAATAGTATATAAGGCTTTATGAGTTCTTTTCTTTCCATTTATTACCCTCGTACGTTTGGTGAGAAAAGTAAAGAGGAGAGAGAAAAGAGAGGGAAGAAGAAAGGAAGAGGAAGAAAGGAAGGATTTCAGTGGCGCCGAAGCTCGATCTTGCCATTCCGATGCCGGGAGAGTAATCTTCAACTCTAGATCTACAGTTGGAGGTAAGAAAAGTTGGGTTTTACGAACATTCACCATACCCAATCTTTAAACCCTTGATTCGAGTATGGTTTCTTGAGATCTTGTAAATACCCTTTGAAATGATGAATCTAAGGTTTAATAGATGATTTATGTGTTGATCTTGAAGGATTTGAAGAGATATTGACAAGATAGAAGGAGCATTGTGAGTTGGAAGTGATTTGAAGGGTTTGAAGTCATTTTTGGGCAAAGAAGGTAAGATGGCTTTCCCTCACTCGAATCTAACCTAGACCTAGGTTAGAACCATCCTATAGGACCTTGAGGGTGTGAAGAATGGGTGGGGAAAAGCCCCATTTGATTCCCCAAAGAATGGAGAAAATGGGGAAGAAACAAGGTCTTTCCCGCCAAAACCGGTGGGTACAACCGGCGGGTATCTACCCGCCTGAGGGTACCCACCAGAGAAGGCAGGGGGCCTTCAGGCCTAACCGGCGGGTACCACCGGCGGGTACAACCGACGGATACCTACCCGCCGGTCTTAGCCAAAGGGTCCCTGGCCCAACCGGTGGGTACAACCGGCGGGTATAACCGGCGGGCCCCTACCCGCCGGTCTCAAACCGGTGGGTAAAACCGGTGGGTAGACAGCCCACCTGTCTGACCCACCTGTGTGGCCCCGAAGGTGATCCTTATGTCCGATCGAACCCAAATCGGACGTGTGACATTCTTTTGACGTTCTAAACACGATTTTGACATCGGATTTCATTAATTTCGATTCTAAAATGGTGAAGTACTAACCCCGCTCAATTATGTTAGGTTCACCAAATCCTACCCGATTCGCTCCGAATCTCACCCGTACCGAATGGGAATCCTTGTACGCTACAGGTAAGTGGAGAGAGGATGTTTGGCCTTGTTTCAAGGCATTTGTTTGGCATTCATATAACTATATCTAATCTAGTCATGTCATCATGAATATGCTATATAGATTAGTCATTCCACTCATTGATGTGCATATATGCTATGTTTACTTTCAATTGCAAATTAAATGAGATGTTGTATGTTGAATGTGGGCATCATGGAGCATAATGCATTGATAGACTAGATGCCGTGGTCGGCTTGGAAACGAATGCATTGGTGGCCCGTGGTATGGGACACGGAGGCACTATGCAGTCGTACTATTGTCATATAGGAGCATGCGGTATTAGGATTTTCACCATCCCGTGCTACGACCCTTCTCAACAGGGGTTAAGGTGTTGGGTTGCCATTTGGGGGGAAGCAGGGGTCGCGGTTGTCGGACACTGTGGCGGTTAGGCATTACGCCCGGTGAGTCATGTAGGACAGTCGGCAACCCCGGTGGTACATTCAAGAGGGCCAATCGTACTGCTTTTAAATTGCTGGAGTCAGCACTTTTATTTTTAGTCATTTACATTTCTGTTGAGAGCCGGTGGACGAAATTGTCTTTACTTTTCCGAGTACTCACGGTGGGCCTTCTCCAACAACCCTATGGGCGTATCGCGGGAGGGAGTTCGCGGCTCGTACCCGGAGTATACGCACACTGTGGTTGTAGTAGCACTTAAACCAAAGACTTAGTAATGTTGCTTAGGTGGATGTGAATTAAAATGTATAGCATGGCATGTAGTGCATATGATGTGTTGTGATGTGTGGACTGTTGTGTGTGGTCCACCTCTCA